>NW_007059777.1:955162-991622 GCF_000164805.1 Carlito syrichta
GTGTGTGACCCGAGACTTTCCGGTTTCTAAGAGCAGAAGCCAAGGATGGGGGAGAGGCGGCTTTGGCTCTCGTCTCCCACTCCCGGGGTCGCCGCTGTCCTTGGTCCTGAAGGCTCGTGCTCCGGCGCCTTCTCTGGGGTCGAGACCTACGCGGGCAAGGAGGCCGAGGCTGCAGGTCCGTCCCGACCTGGGCGTGCGGGTGGCAGTGGGGGCAGTCGCGGAGCGGGACTGTCCGGCTCTGGAATGGACCAAGGGCCCCGCTGGGGCGGTGTGCGGGGGCCAGAGGCAGCTCTCTTCGCCAGACGGCGCGCTTCCCCCTCCCTGTCTGTGGCGGGGACCCTGTGAGTGCTTCCTCTTGAAGAGCAGAGGTAAGAGGGTGCGTGCGCGTCCACACAACAGGCTTCGCCATGGACACGAGTCATAGCAGTGCAGCTCCCTGGGGACAGGCCCTTGCTGTCAGCCACAGGCAGGCTGCCTGAGCAAGTCGCACTGCCCCACCGGGCACCCCACTACTTTGTGTTCTTGGTTCCAGGGTCGGGTGAGGCGCAAAGCACTTTGTGGGTTCTTTCCAGATCCTTGTGCAGGTCCAAACGTTTCTGGATTTCCACCAGGCTACAACCTTTTAGGCTCATCCTTGCTCCTCCCTAAGGAACTAGGTGTTTTGATTCTCCACCCCAGGTTCCCCCACCCCCAAGATGCGAGGACTCGTACTTATCCCTGATTTATCCTGCAGCATTAGGACTACATACATATTTTCCCCTGCTGTTGTTTGATGAGGGTGGGCAGAGAGAGAGCAAGACCACGGTCAGTGTGACTAATTTCAAGAGAATCAGCAAGCTGGTTTCCTGGGTCCCAGACCTTGCCTTAGATTTCCCTCATCATGTTGAAAATTCCCTGCGTTTTTGTTTCCAGGGGTTTTGATGCCATCTCTGCACTCAGACATCTGACAGGGGAGAGGGTTGGGAGGGTTAGGTCTGGAGCCAGATGAGGGCAAGGGTTGTCCCAGCCTTGGTCTCTTAAAGAACACCCTGAGATTGGCAGTAGCTGGAAACAGCCTGGGGTGGGGGGGGGGCACATGACATTAATAAGGGTACCTGAAACCAGGGAAAGTGGGGACCAAAGATAGGCCCAAACTTTACCTGTATGAAGACAACTTGTATACATAATCCTGAATTGTGCCCCACATCTTTAAAATAAAATAAAAATTTTAAAAAAGAACACCCTGAGTTCCCTCTGCCTTCCCTGCACAGAGGGTGAAAGGTGATGGAAAATGGAGAGATTCTGGCTTGTTATAGAGGCCCAGACAGCATTTCTCTAGGGTTTTCTTTCTTTCATTCTTTTTTAATGAACTCCCTGAGAAGCTGGTTAAAAATGCATGTTTTTTGCATCTTCCCTGAAAACTGCTGAATGAGACTCTTAAGCTGAGGCCCAGAAATTTATATTTTAACAGTATTTCTGGGTGATTCATATGTATGTTGAATTAGGAAATCACCTCTCAAAAAATTGAGACTTCTTAGAGAGTCTGTATACACTTATTTTATTTTACCTCGAAACTTAAAAGCAAGTTTATTTCACATAAACTTGGTAGCAGGTATTCTAGCAGAGAAAATCCTTTGAAAATGTTAAACATGCATTTTTAAGTGTTAAAAGAATCACATGCTTTGGCAACCATTTGCTGATAGCTGAAATATTCCTAAATCTCATAAATTTTAAATTTATAGAAGCAGGGTCTTCAATCTCTCCCTGTGTCTCCTGAAGTTGTACCTGCTACATTCTTCAAGTGTGGGACTGTGGGTGGAAGGACCATCTCCCTGACTCAATCCCTGTGCTGCAATTAAGGGTGCAACCCAATCTCCTCTCCCCCAGAATCCTGGGTGTTTCTTCTTTCTCAAAGAGAATTTAGATCCCTTTGGGAATCACCAATATGGCTTCAGGTTGACTTCTGTAAATACTAACTGCCCCCCTGTGTGGACCAGCTCAGTGTGTTCCTCCTCCCCTCCCCTCCCCTCTGGGTGAGTTATTGTCTTTCATTATGCATGTGCTGTGATCTGTTAACCTAACTGCTCCTGAAATGCCAAGGAGTGATTAGTTCAGTCTAGTAGCACGTCATGCTCCCCAAGGCTGGTAGCCACCCATGCCCTGCTGGCAGTGACATATTAGCTGTATTGATTTGGCTCTTGTGCTCCATAAGCAAGGAGGCTTGTAGGGGTGAAAAGGCCAGTCACGATGCTTGTGGGCTAGTCAGTCTTCTACCGTCACCTGCAAGGTTGGATTATTTCTGCCTAGAATGTGCTGTTAGAATCTGGAGAATGATGTAGGAGAACCTGACATTGAGAGAAACCCTTCTGTTCCTCCTGTTAGACTATGGGAACCAAAGGGGAACTTGGGGTCTCATCAGAAATACGATCTATTATACTCCTGAGATTGCCCTGCTGAAGTCAGACTGGTCCGAGAGGTCACAGTTCTCTGCATAAACAAGTGTAAGGGGAAAGACCTGTGGATTCTGCCTGGAGAGAGCTGTCCTGTCTCCAGCTTCCCTGCAGGTGAGAGCTGCATTTTGGGGTTAAGGAAGAAGCATAGCTGTGAAGAGAGCACTGTGTGTGTATATGTGTGTGCATGGATAGCCCAGGAGAGACAGGTATGATGAGTCCTCCTTTAACCAACCCTGCCCCTTCTAATGACTCATATTTTCTGCCTGGCCACTCCCCACTTCTCCCTCCTTTGTGGCTTAATACCTACAAATCTCCAGCCATGAAGGTGTTTCAGCACCTGGGAAGGGGGAGAAGAGTCAAAGTTGAGGTTTTATAATACCAGTACCCAGAACCATATTTACAGTCTCTCCCAGAATGAGGTTGTATATCAGCAGCTCATCATAACCTTAGATTTGAGGTCTACAAAGAACTTTGAACAGCAGCAACCTAGTCATTTGCATAGTTTACAGAACTTTAGGTCCTTGGATTATTTGAGTTCCTCCAAGGTCATCCTAAATGCCTTTGATTCCACACAGGGCAACTGCTTCCTTAGTCTAGAAATGTGGTAATCTTTCTCCTGTTATTCAAGCTCTCCTATAAAGAATTGGTGTAAACTTTCTAGTTTTTGGGAACCAGGATAGGACTCAACAACCAAAGCTTCTCCATCCTGCCAGGAGCTCTGCTTAGCAGAGGAACCTCCTGCATATAAAAAACACTTGGAAACCATGGGCAGCAGAAAGGATACAGCTTGGCTCTGCTTCTCAGCAGGCCCTCCCGCTTTGTAGGTGGCCACCTCTTACTTGGGGGAACTCCTGCACCATCTCCCCTCCCCCCACCTCCAATATGGCATTGTATGGTCCAGGGAGGAATCCAAGGTTTGGATTTAGGATTATATAGAAGCCCTCCAGCATTCCAGCATACAAAACAAGCTACTAAGGATGTGCAAATTGCTTACTTACCAACTTTGAGTGGTAGACTGATATTATTTCCAGCCTTTTAAATTACTCAAATATTGTTGAAATCCAGTATTATACCCCTGACTCTCACCTGTTCCTACCCCAATATAATTGAAGATTTTGTTGTTATTTTCTTAGCAATAGAATCATATTGTCTAAGCGCATAGGTTTGGGGAAATAGCTTGATTATATTGTCAGTACATGGGGATTAGTAGAGTAATAAAACCACAGAACTCAGCCACTTGCTTTGCTTTAGTTTGGGTCTAGAGAAAGGAGAGGAACATGCCTGCTGAACTGCACATTTCTCTCTTCTTGTTCCTTTCACCTTAATCTGTTAAGTGGGTACGTCCATACCCTTGGCAGCCAGGATGCCCCTGGAGGGTGAAGCCTCTTCTCTTTCTAGGATGCATGGGAATGTTTCTCTGCAGGGGTGCCGGGGCCCCTGCTGGCTCCGGTGTATAGGGAGGAGTCAGAGATGACGCACTGGGGCCTGGGGACTCCTTCCTCCCCTGGATAGAAGAGGCCATGCTGCTGTAGTGTTCCAAACTCACAGGCCTGGAGGCAGCTGGGGGCCTTTGGGAGAGTATGGGGCAGTGTGTGGAGGTGAGAGGGGAAGAGAAGCAGACCTCAGGAGCCCATGGAAGAGGCTGGTATTAAATATGCATTGTAGAGGAGCATCAGCTTAGTGCAGTTTGGGCAATTTTGTCATTATCTGATGGCACCTGCAAGGATCTTTTACTTTTTCTAGGAGGAGACAAAAAAACTCTTTGCTGTCTTCAGGGACAGGGAGAGGTAGGAGGAAGGACACCTGGCTTTCCCTGGAGGTCTCTGAGCTTGTTCCCAGACAGAGGATGGCTAGGGAAGTTAGTCAGACTGGGCTCCCAGGGGCCCCATCAACAACCCTGCAGATAACCTCGGAGTCCATCTTTCCAGGGAACTGCCGCTCGGCACAGAACTGCAGCTGTGGCCTCAACCATACTCCCATGTAGTGTCTGGGAGCCAAGCAAGTCCTGGGGCTCATTCCTTTGTCACTGGGCTCCTTCAGGACAGGCCTGCCCTTCTCATTCCCCGCCCCCCCACCTCATTGTTATTGTTTGGGTTCTAAGAGGCCCAGCAGGAGAAAGACATTAGAAATGAAATTATTTTTGTTCCACACAGTATAATTGCCTCCTCTCCTTCCTGGTACCCCAGGCAGTGCCATCACTGGCAGCTCCAGGGAACCCTTGGTCCTGGAAAGTGGCTCACTCACGGGCTTCCTTGTGACAAGTAGTCCTGCTTACCAGTCCCTTCCTCTCTGGCCTCATCAGCATAACAATCAGCATTTATCATGCACTTGCTGTGTGCAGGGCACTATGCTTGACACTTGGCATGTAGTTTTCGTTTCAACTCCCAATCCTCCAACAACTCTGGGCAATAGGAACCCGCATCAGCCCCATTTTGCCAAGAAAGAAGGGTAGGCTTAGAAAGGTAAGTGGACAGTGAATATAAAGAATAAGAAAGGGAGGGGAGTAGGGATAAGGTGGTACTTCTTTAGAGAATGGGAGTGGGGCAGAAAAGTGATGAGGGAGACAGCAGGGGGAGAAGGATGAATGGAATAACTTCTTGAGATTTTTGAGTTTGAGGACCAGTGAAGAAGCAGTGTTCTAATCTGGATCTGGCCCCCTTTGGATGAAATGCACTGGGCATGCATCTCAGCAACCCATGGGAACAGAGAGGAGAGAGGCAGTAGCAGGAGGGAGGCCGGGTCAACGAGCCTTCCAACCTAGGGAAGAGGACCAGGGGAGGAGGCGTGGATGGATCATCTGTCAAGCCAGTCTGGAACTATGACGACGGTCCCTTTTGTCCCACATCTCTTTGAGGTGAGCTGAACTGTCTGAAGGACAGAAGGCAGACTTCTCCCTACACTTAGGTCTTGGGGGTTGCCTTCGTATTCTTATGGGAGGGAAACTTGTTGCATCACCAAGACACAGCTGGATTTTACAAAGATGGCCTGGGATCCTGCCCAGATGCAAGAGTGATGCGTGAGAGCTGTCTTTAGAAAGTAACTGATCAGTGCTTTTCTGGTAGACAGAGAGTGGAGAGGCCTGGGTGTCCCTGGGTAGGGCACTGAACCTGCATGTCAGTTTTTTTCAGGCCTAAAATATTATGTATATGCTGCCTGATAGATTGGCATTCCTAAGATTTAACAGCCCCGAAGGCTCCATTAGAAGGGCCAAATGAATGGTGCTTGTTCTGTAATAGGCTAGATGATGTCCATCCTGTTGTTGAACCTCGCCATAAGTTTCATTAATGACATGTACTAATATTTAGCCCTTTATTTAAACCATTCAAAATCCACAGTATGGTAGTCAAGCTAGTGGGCTCTGGAATTAGACTCCTAGTATTTGAATCCTGACTCTCATACTTACTAGCTACGTGACCTTGAGCAGATTGATATAACCTCTGGCATCTTGGATTTCTGTTCTATGCATGGATGTTAATACCAACCTCATTTGGTTACAGCAATTAAGGCAATAGAAGAAAGATATATGAAAGAGACCTGGCAAAAGTAAGCATTCCATAGGTCTTGACTATAATGATTGTTACTGCTGTTATCAGGTAAGAAACAGCCCTTTCAGCTGTTGTCTTTTGCACTAATTCAGCACCTGATTTTACATCTCTGACATTATGTTTCTAAAAACTTTTTTTCCCTACAAAATTCAAGCTTACGCTTCTTTTTTATGCTCTCCACTTATCTTCACCAAAATTGTTTGGCTCACATCAAAACTCTTCTTCATCTTGATTGAGACAGGGGTTCAAGTTGCTTGTCCTTCCTTTGAATTAAGTGTGACTCAATTCATTCCCATCTCATCCCACATAGACCAGGAAGAGGCCTTGGTTTTCCTGGTGATGGCTTTTCATGGTTTCATTTTTCCTCCTGTTTTCCCAGGTCTTTCACCTGCTTCCTTATGGTTGGCACCTTCCTGATTGGCAGTACCACATGGTATGGTGCCCTCTGCCACAGGCCACTTTTTATTAAAAACAAAAAATAAGAAAACGTATCAGTGTATGAAGTCAAGGAGACTTTCTTTTCCCAGAATCAGAGGGTCAAAGAACTTGACACTGAGCATAACTCCAAAACTAGCAGGGATATGCACTTTCCATCTTCTGGGGTCATTAATGACAGGAGCAAATGCCATCATGATGTTGGATGAAGTATGGTCCTTCCTGAGGAAAAAAGATGGAACACAATAGCTTCTTGTCCTGGGATGCTCCAACCCAGACAGCTACTCCCGCTCATTGGCTTTTTTCTTTGTCTATGAATCCTTCCTTGGGAGGGGAGGACTCTTATGTAACTGATGTGCGCTATCTTGGCCAGTTGCAAATGCTCACTGCTTAGTGACGGTAGGAGATTCCAGAGGGCACTGCAGGTATTCTGCTATTCCATTTTGGAACTCTGAGCTCCCTCAATTCTTTCATTCATTAATGGCAGAGTCAGCAAAAGAAGTGTATGGATGAGCAGAAACTAGTATCCAGGTACCCAAGCAGAGGATGGCAGTGCTTCCACAGTGGATCTATGTTTCCATATACATTTTTCCTTGAGCAACGTGTATAGCTGCAGGTCTGGGATTACCCTGGATGACTTGTGACAAAATCTTTCCTGTGGCCAGTCTTCTGTGAGGAGTTATCTTAATGCATAATGCTAATCTCTCAATTGTGCATTTATTGTCTTCCCCATTAGACAACAAGCTCCTTGAAGCAGAGAATTTGTCTCATACTTCTCTGGAACCCATTATAACCTAACATGATGCTACGAACTTGGTCGTCACTTCAATTGTTGAGTGAATGAGTGGGTGAGTGAGTGGAGGAGTGATGGGTGGTTGAGAGGTGACTTAATCTCTCATAGCCACCCTCCCTCTACTTTCTTAAAGCCCAACAAGAGTGTCTGAGGCATCTAGTGGGTCAGTAAGATGCTTCAAACCTTCTCTCTTTCATCTTCAACCAGCACTCTCTGACTACCTTCAGCCATGTCTCTATTATGGGATGGCTGGAAATTTCTCACAGTTATTGAGAGCATGAAAGTGGAAGGTCTTGAATAGCTGGAGCCTGCTTCAATCAGAAACACACAGAGAGAAGAAGGTATTGGGTGTGCTGCCAAGGAAATATACACAGATATGTTTGTTCAGGTCAACCTGGGGGCCTGAAGGCAAATAGATTAGAACTGTTACTGAGGAAAGTGTTTGATGCTCTGAGTGGTTTCTGTGTTTTGAAGCTAGGATTTAGAGTTCGGGGAACTGGGATGATTCTTAATTTAAAAAGTACAGATACGCATCATTCTACCTGAGACCCTCCAAAAGCAGTTATTGTTTGAAACCCACATTTCCCTAAAACACTTCCAAGAAGTGGTATCTACCCCTGCCCATCTAGTTGTTCAGTATAGCAGAATAACTCAGAGGATGCCTCAGACTCCAGGATGATGCAAGCTCAGATCTTGGTTCTCTCAGTCATGGGCTATGAGGTTTCTATCGAGTTACTGTAATCCCTTTGAGATGCAGTTTAAAAAAAAATCTCTCCATAAAACAGGATGCCCATGGGAATTATCTGACAGGGTTCTGGGTGAAGTAAATGAGTCATGCATAGAAAGTGCTTGGCCCGGTATCTGACACATAGCACGCATTCAACAAACATTCACTATCATTATTCTTATAATTATTGGTAGAGATAGAAATGTCCACAGGACCTTTCCTAATCTGTGCTCCAAATTTTATCTTCTTTCTGCTGGAAGGAGGAAAGACATCCCTGAAGATGAGGAAATTAGACAAACTAGGACTTGATTCATACAGTGTTATCCTTGGAAGAACCCAATGTTACAAAGCAAGGGTACAGGAGAGCTAGACTAGTACTCACTTCTGCCCAAGGCTTTTCTTCTGCAACCTGCTGTCCTCAGGTTAGAACGTCAACTATTGAAGGAACTCAGTGGCTGGAGAGAAGAATTTGAAGTGGACATGGTACAAGGTCAGGCCTGAGGCATAGGCAGGGGCCTGGTTATGAAGCTTGAAGTCTTGTGGAGGAGACTGGATTCCATTCCAAGAATGCCATCCAAGAAGCCATTCTGAAGGACTAGGGTTTAAGCAGGGAGATAGCTCCATTGATTTGACTTCCATTAAAATAAAACACAGAGGCTGCTGGGTGGGGGAACTGATTACAGAGGGTGAAAGACTGGAAGAAGAGGGGTTGGAGAGTTTGCAGTTGTCCGGGACACTGATGCTGACAGCCCAGACTAGTGAGGGGTGAGTGGAGATTGGAAGACATAAAAGATCTGAAAAGATACTTGAAGTTCACAAGAACTTGATGATTGATCAGCTACAGAGGATGAGGGAAAGGGAGGAGCTGAGGATGATTTAAGGACAACGAAGCAAAGGGATTAAGGATATCGGTAAATCTAAGCCAGGTAGAAAGTGAAGCTAGGCTATGGCTATTAGGGGGAGGAATAGAACCGGTGGACTGATGGCATTTATGCAGTCAGAGAATGGGCATACTTGGAGACAAAAAGCATTTGAGCTGGGATGCAATTGTGATTACGGAGTGGGGTGACTAAACTCCTGACTTCAGAGAGTCGCAGTCCCAGCTAACGGTGGGGCCCAGGATGCAATCATGGGAGCAGGTGATTGAAGTGAAAGGTATACTTGGAGATGAGTTCAAGGTGTCGAGAGGCCAAGGTGTTATAAGCTGATTCCATTCAAGTCTTGGGCTGGAGTGGAAGACAGTGAACTGGATGCCAAAGGCTTCAGTGGTGGGGAGGGGAGGTGGCCATGAATCCATGGATGTTGGTGACAAAGAGGGGCGGTGGATGGGTACTATGCACCTCAAAGGAACAGAGTCTTTTCAAGAGGGTAGAAGAGGTAGTAGTGGGGCTCAGAGATGGGCTGAGCCCCCTGGGAGGGCTGCAGAGGAAGCGGTACCCTCCGTTGAGGTGGGGAGGGGAGGGCTGCTATGCCACATGGCACACTCCTCCCTTCTCAAACTCATCATCCTGCCTTTCTCTTCAGCTCCCTCACCAGCCCATGAACTTGCTAATCCTATTCTTCTCCATATCTACAGAGAATGGAAGAGAAAGAGAAGGAAGGAGAAAAGAGGGTGTGAGTAGGTGTCATGATATGCATGAGAGAAATGAAAAGAGTGGAAGGAACAGGAAAGAAGCAAGACAATGGCCCTGTTGATGCATGTTGCTCTTCTGTACCCTGGAGATCAAAACTGACCTTTTAACCTGTCTTTTTCTCTGCCCAAATGCTCCAGCCCTTAACCTTAAATGCTAACTCCTCCTCAGCCTTTGAAACTGAGCACAAGCATCACCTCTTCCAGGGAGGCTTCCTGATTTTGCTTCCTACACTGTTCTACTTGCCTGGGCTAGGGTTCCCTCCTCTGTATTTCCCTAGTGTGCAGCATTGATTGCATGCTACTGGGCTGTAGTTGCCTGTTTACTAATCTGTCTCCCCCACTAGATGGCAAATTCCATGATGGTGGGAATGGAGTCCTTACCAGATGCCAGTGCGCTGCACTGCACATGGTGGGACTTGATCAAGGGATGCCCCACTTACCTCCTCCAACCCACATACAATAATAAAACAGCAGTACACACTGCCTTCTGCACATCCTTGAAGTCCTCCACATTATTAATATTATTTTTTGAGTTGGAGTCTTACTCTGTCATCCAGACTGGAGTGCAGTGGCACATTCCCGGCCACCACAGCCTCAACCTGCTGGGCTCCAGTGATCCTTCCACCTTAGCTTTCCAGGTGGCCGGAACTACAGGCGCACACTACCATGCTCGGCTAGTTTTTGATTTATTGTAGAGACGAGGTCTTGCCAAGTTGCCTGGGCAGGTCTTGAACCTGTGGGCTCAGGCAATTCACTCGTCTCAGCCTCCCAAAGTGCTGGGATTACAGGCTGAGCCACTGAGCCCGACCAATCCTCCATATTATTAAGACAGGCAGGAACGTTCCTCCAGCAAGTGATTCAGACTGAAACGATCCCAGAATGTCAGGCTGTAAAGAACTGTAGGGACCTACACTCACTCTTTACACATGAATGAGAAAATTGTACCCAGAGAGGGAAGCGACATGTCCAGAGTCTCATGGTTGCTTAGTGACAGACCAGTCCCATACCCTCTGTCCGTTGGTGACCCAGTCTACTTCCCACCATACCACACTGGCACCCTGTCCCGGCCTGATAGCCAGAGGTGCGGGGCCTCAGGCAGGGGCATCAGAAGTTTCCTCAATTTCTCCAGCTCCAAAAACCACCTTCTCATCCTTTTTTCTCATTTCTGGGTCCAAACTTGCTGGTTTGGTGACCCGTCTTCCTCAACTTGACTCTATTGCCTGGGGACTACAGACCAGTGAGGTGTAAAGTAGGGTCAGCCTAGTTCTTACCGATTTTGAGGGGTACGTGACTTCACGTGATGGGGCTGCAGAACCATCAGCACTTCATTGGCTCACAGAGAAGCAGATTATAGGCGAAGTGGAGCTCGGTATGTCATGTGACAAGTGAAAGCTCCTCAAATGCTGTATTGCTGTCATTAGTAATAACACAATAAAGTATACCGATGATACCTACATCATTGGTCAGACCTTAGGGACTGGGCAGCAAGGAAGGGGCAGGAGATGGAGTTCCCAGCCCCTACGCCTAGCCCATACTTGGCAGGTGTGGGATGCCAAGGAGTACTTGTTGCAGGCACCTGTGAATGAATGATACTATCCTTTCACAGCACAGACTGAGACGGGCTCAAAAGCACAGGTGGCAGAATGGCTGCAAACCCATGTGTACTCCCTGAGCCCTGGGGCATCAAGAAAGCCCTCAGAGGGAAAGCAAAGGTGGGAAGACCTCTGCAGAGCTCACAGCCAACACCTTAAACACTGAAGGCCACGTAAACGTGGGGAGTTTATTCATTTCCTATAGCTGCTGGAGGAACAACAGAGACTTATTCTCTCCTGATTCTGGAGACTGGTAGTCTGAGATCAAGGTGCCACAGGGCCATGATCCCACTGAGGGCTCTGGGGGAAAAGCCTGTCTTGTCTTTTCCAACTTTTTGGGACGCCTGACAGCCTTTGGCACACGGCAGCATCACTCCATGCCTCTATCTTTAATGGTTGTCTTCTCCCCATGTCTGTTCTCTCTGTCTCTCTGTCTCTCTGTCTCTCTCTCTCTCTCTCTCTCTCTCTCTCTCTCTCTCTCTCTCTCTCTACTCTCTCTCTCTCTCTCTCTCTCTCTCTCTCTTCTCTCTCTTTCTTTTGAGTTGGGGCCTCACTCTGTAGCCCACGCTGGAATGCAGTGACACAATCATGGCTTACCACAGCCTCGACCTCCTGGGCTCAGGCAATTCTTCTGCCTCAGCCTCCCAAGTAGCTGGGACCACAGGCACATGCCACCATACCAGGCTAATTTTGTAGAGATGAGGTCTCACTATGTTGCCCAGACTGGTCTCAAACCCTTGGGCTCAAACAATTCTCCCACCTCCAAAGTGCTAGGATTCTAGGTGTGAGCCACCACACCGGCTCTTCTCCTCTTTTTATAAGGATACTTATAAGGATACTAGGCATTGATTTGGGGCCCACTCTAATCCAGTATGATTCCATCCTGATTCTTAACTAATTTCATCTACAAAGACCCTATTTCCAAGTGTCACATTCTGAGGTTTCGGGTGGACATGAATTTGGTGGGGATATCATTCACCCCACTAAGGGAGCTTCCTGCCATGCTGGCTTCTGGTTCCTATAGACAGCTTTTGTTTCCTCTGGGGTAGGACATTTTCTCTCCCAGTCACCTGTTTGGGAGCAGCTGCCCACTTATCTAATTGAAGCCTCATCTCCTGAGTTAGAAGGCAAATAAGGACAAGAAAGAAAAAGTAATTAGTGCACCTGGGAGTTCAGGATTAAAGGGATTCAGTGACCTGCTGGCACAATGGTTAGTAAGGGGGAATGTAAGGGAGGTTTGGAGGGAGAGAGAGAAAGGAAAGGAGTCCCTTGAATATTCCAGAAAGGGGAAGCCCATAGGAACCTGGATTCCTGGGCATTTGGACCAGGCCCAGTGAGGGTGGTGATTGGATGTGCATGTTAAGTGCCTTATATAGTCATGAGGAACTCAGGGATTGCACCCAGTGGAGGTGGTGGTTGGGCGTGCATGTTAAATGCCTTACATAGTCACGAGGAACTCAGGGGTCTGAAGTTGTTCACTCAATGTTCATTCTACAAGCATTTATTAAATGCCTTCTATGCACCAGCATCTCAGACTAAAGCTCTAATTTCACAGATAGGACACCGAGCTCCAGTAGGCCAAGCGGATTATCTGAAGTCTCTTGGGGGCAGAGTCAGGACTGAAATCCAAGGCTTCTAACTCTCACGGTACCTCACGCAAAACAATGTTCTTCTCTCATGTGCTCCGGTCTGCCATGATCTCTACCAGGTGATTGTGAAAATACCCACAACGCCTGCGTCTGAACAGGGCTTGACCATGCACAGGTGTGTTTCCAGAAGTCCTTTTACTACTGCTCCCTGATGTAGTTAGAGTCAGAGGCAGGGGTGAGAGGGGAATCCTGAATCCTGCCGCTGAGTTCGTCTTGCTGGGGGTGGTGGAGAAGAGGCCCAGAACCTGCATTCCCTGGACAAAATCAAGGGCCTCTCAGACTGAGACCAGCAGGGACTCACTCTCCAAAATAAGCCCTAGACCCCTAGGGAGCCCCATTCTTGCCCAGCTGACCAGGCCAAAGGACGTAGGGCATGCTGATGGTACTGGGGCGGTTTTCTGGGTCCCTGAAAATATGGTGCCCATGGCCCTGCAGATTTGTCTTCCTGCAGTCCTGTCTTAGTCCCAGGTGGCAACATTCAGAGTTGTCTGTGGCATCTCCCAGTGGGACTGACCCGTCAGAGCCTGCCCTCCCAAGCTTTCCAATCTGGATGCTGGTCTGTGATGACCTGGTCCATGGCAGAGGCTAATGAGTCCTTGTTGAATGACTTGAGTAAGTCTGGAGAGAAAAGTGAATCCCTTTGCTGTGACAGGTGAGGGAGGGAATCAAGGAAGGAGGTGCAGGGGATTTCCAAGGAGCTGGTCTCAGTCCTGCTTTGGGGTCTGAGGTCTTAGAGGCTTCATCTGGGCCTTGGCTTGGGACCTGCACTAGCTCCCCGAGCATCCAGGATGCTAGGGTCTCCCTTCTCTGGCTGTTATTTCTTCTTCATCCCTGGGCAGCTCCCTGCCCTCCACAGTATCTCCTCACACCCTGTCTCCATGGTAATGTCACAACCACAGAGGTCATGGTCCTGGTAGCGGGAGAGCAGCAAAGGGTAGGGACAGGAGCACACATGGCCAACAGTGTCCATTAGCCTTCTGAGCAGCAAAGCTCCAACAGGCCAGGCAGGGTGCCCACACCCAAGGCTGGCAACCAGGAGGGGCCAGGGTGGAGGGCCCCACAGCAGTGCCTGTGAACATCATTTGGTCCTTAAAAGGAGATAGGGAGGTTTTGGAGGCTGGCAACTTGGATGTCTCCATAGGTGAGGATCACAGCCAGTCCATTTTGGGGCAGACCCAGACTCCTGGTGGCCTAGGAAGTCCCACCCGCCTGAGAGTCCCCATGTTCCTTCTCTTGCCCTGTCCCAGGTCTACCAGCCCGTGGCAGCTCACAAGCACTGTTGGGACTGGGAATGGCTATGGAGGGTGGGGCCCTGATGCCAGCCAAGAGAGGGCAGGGTCTGCTGGAGTCTTTGATTCTGGAGCAGTCCTCTGGGGAAAACAGGAATAATGGTTGAATCGAGTGACTTGTCTGAAGATGGTCGATTTGATATTGCCTCTAATCATAGCCTCTGTCTGCTAGACACAGAGACCCAGGAAAACCTAATAGAATGGACACAAAAGCAAAGAAATGAAAAGCAGAGCTGGAATCTAGAATAGTTCTCCCAGACCCACAGCACTGTTCCTTGGGGCCTGCTGCCTGGTTTCTTGGAGATTTGGCAACCTGCTAATTTGCTGGGCTTTCTTTCTTTCTTTGTTTTTTGATGCAGGGTGGGGGGGGCACTTAAAAATTGAAGCATAGTAGTTGTACATATTGCGGGGGTGTATGTGACATTTTGATGCATTCATACAATGTGTAATGGTCAAATAAGGGTAATTGGGATATCCGTCACTTCCAACACTGGTATTTTCTTTATGTTGGGAACGTGCTAACTCTTCTCTTCTAGATATTTTAAAACATGCCATATATTATTAACTAAGTTGGGGATGGTACTATTGTAGTACTGACTGTACTATTGAACAGCAGATCTCATTCTGTCTGTCTCACTATATTTTTGTGCCCATCGACCACCCTCCTCCACCTTTCCCCTCCCCTGCCAGCCTCTGGGAACCACTCTGCCTCCATGAGATTCAGTTGTTTTAGCTTCTGCTGCTGGGCTTTTTCTTTCAGTGCAAACTGAACTCAGATGGGTCTTTACTGAGTTCTTTAGAGTCAGTCGTCCTAGGTGCTAGTTTTGGTTCTGTCATCCTCATCAGATGACAGAATCTAGCTGTATTTAGCTTTTCTCATCTTCTGATCCTTTTATTAAAAAACGATGGGGTAGGGGCTGGATGAAGTCCTTTCCAGACTATGCCACCCACAGCTCCTCTTGTTCTGCTTCCTTCCACCCAGAGCCTCATTTGAGGGTCACAGACGTTACTTTAAAACACATACACTATTCAGGTGTTCATTTTACAAGCAGATGCTTTCTTGCCTACAGTAGAATTCAATTTACCCAAGTGAATAATAGCGACTGCATGTAAATATTACCATATGATCTGCCTTATGCATATCACCTTTAATCTTTGTGACAGCCAGAAAAGATAGAAGCTACTATTCCCATTTTACAGATGAGAAAACTGAGACTCTGAGCTATTAGGTAAATGTACTCAAGGCCAAATAGGAGGTTAAGAGCTGAAGCCAGTATTTGAGCCCAGATCTTTCTGATACAATATTCCCATGCTGTCCCAAGCCACATTTCCTACCATAGGCTAGACTTATCTTCTTCATTTTTATTTTAACATATATCACAATGTATTCTGATGACTTCCCTCTGTCTTTCCCTGCCTCTTCGCTGCCCCTAACACGTGAGGTCAATAAGGACATCTTCCTGACCTTGATGTCTAGAGTGTAGATCCTGAACATCTGTGGAGTGAAAGTATGAATAAAGGAATGTATATGTTCCAGCATTTTGGAACCTGGGTAAGTTGGAGGTCACTTTTACATATATCAGTATTGTCTGCATTGCTATGCACAGTAGTGGACGTTTGATAAGTGCTCATTCACAAGCACTAGTGTACACACACACACACACACACACACACACACACACATACACACACACACACACACACACACATACGTAATCAGTGCTTGTTTGTGGAGGCGTACATACAACATAAATTGTGGTAGACCAGCAGTTTTTTTTCCAGATCAAAACTGATACATAGCCTTTCAAATAAATGAGTGCTTTAATCTTGACTGATGCACTTGAAGGAAGGAGTAAGTCCACATGCCCATGAAAGGGCGATCCTGTGGCCTCTCCATCAAAAACCATGAAGGATTCTGATTCCCAGTAGTAAATATCAAGACGTGGTAAACACAACCTTTGCTTTCATTTTTTTTCCCCTGTGATATTTGTAGGCCCACACCTGGCATTCGGTGTCACTCATGTGGGCCGGAGATTACAAATGAAGTAAAAAAGCAAAGCAAAGCATGAGATGAGGAAATTAGTAAGAACAGCATTTGTCAAAAGGCGAGGCCTGGAAAATCATTTTATAATTAAAAATATCCCCATACACTATGTATCACTATGTATTCACCAGGATGTGAATGTGTATGTATCAATATTGCTAAATACTCAGGTTAGGGACAATTTAGCCAGCTGAGTTGTTGCCTCAGGCAGTTGTTTTTCTAATTGCAGGTCTTGTCCGTGTCACCAGCTAGCTGGGAGCCCCCGAGGGAAACTAATAACGTCTTGTGTTGCCCTTTTAATCCCTTTTTGACAATCTGACCTTGCTACCTCCCAGAAGGGCACAGGTCTTCTGTGCCCCTCCCCAGATCAGGCTGGTGTTCGCCTGCCCTGTCCTACCCCTTGGGGGGCAGGCCTTGGAACCAGAGGCTGCTGATAGGTTCAGCTTTCAGGGCTGGGGCATAATTGGCCCTGGCTTTAATGAACAGGGCTAAGGTGGCAGAGCCCAACACTGATTGGAACTGCTGCCTGCAGAGGGACCAGGATCAGCATCAAGCCAGCGGCCTGGAGAGCTGCCACTCAGACAGCCCATAATCTCCAAATTAGATACTTTTGAGGCCTGGATTTTGCTGTGCAGATGGAGCTCAGAGGTAGCCCTGGCAGAGGCTGGAAAAAACTGGTGAATGGAGATCTTCCATGGAAAGTGATTCTAGCCTGGCTTGGTGGCTCAGCCTGTAATCCCGCGCCTTTGGGAGGCTGAGGTGAGTGGATTGCCTGAGCCCGTGGGTTCGAGACCTGTCTGGGCAAGCGAGACCTCATCTCTACAATAAATCAAAAAATTAGCCAAGCGTAGTAGCGCGCGCCTGTAGTTCCAGCTACTTAGAAGGCTGAGGCGGAAGGATCGCCGGTGCCCAGCAGGTCGAGGCTGCGGTGGCTGGGAGCGGCCACTGCACTCCAGTCTGGGCGACAGAGTGAGACTCCAACTCAAAAAAAAAAAGAAAGTGATTCCATTCCTAGTCAACAAGGTCCCAGGCTTCCCTTTCTTCCTTTTTCATTTAGATGCATAGAGCTTTTGTTCCAGGTAAGTCCCCTGGATGCTTTGGCCCTGGGTGGTGGGGCCCAGGGGAGTCTGCAGCTCAGGTCTTGGGGGACCAAGTTCTTGCAGTCCTAAGGAGTGGCAGGAAGTGTCTGTGCTGGCTAAGAGCCGGTTCTGTCGCAAATGTCAACTCAGTGGAAGCAGAAGTACCACAAATTTTAGATTCATCCTTGGGGTCCCTGCCTAGACATAGAACTGTGAAGCGACGTTCAAGAGAACAGAGTCCCTATCTTTATTGCTGAGAATGCCCCTTCTTTCTGTACTTGTAGCTTTCTGTAAATGAGTGGATGTTCACTTTAGTCATCCAGACCCACCAAAGGGAGCAATACCATCTAATGTGGCCACTGCACCTCACAAAGGCTGAGTTGACTCGTCCAAGGAAGTGGTACAGTCAGGATGCAAACTAGCTGTCTTTCCACCAGCTGTCTGCCTGTGGTGCTCTCATCTGCTTCTCTCACCCACGTGTTAGCTTTGAGAACTGTGTTATATTTTATTTTATTTTAAAGATGTGGGGTATAATTCAGAATTAGGTATACAAGTGGACATGGTTCAGGTAAAGTTTAGACCTCCCTTTGATCTCCACTTTGCCGGGTTTGAGGTCAGGTACCCTTACTGATGTTGTGTCCCCACTGACTGTGTTATCTTTATACAGTGGAGTGGGGGGTGGGGGGGACTCAAAAAACTTGGAACATGTTTATACAAAATTATGTATTTATTCTTACATGTTCAAACTTTAGTCACCTCCAAAAGACTCTCCGTCTGATGCAATACACCTATCGAGATGCTTTTTTCACTGCTCAAAACAGTTTTTGAACGCATCACTTTCGATGTTTTTTAGTGCTTCTGCCATGTTTTGTTTCACTTCTTCGACATTGGCGAAACATTTCCCTTTGAGGATTTTTTTCATCAGGGAAACAAAAAAGTCACTCAGAGTGAGACCGCTTGAATGGCAGGGTGGGGCATGGGGATCATGCCATTTTTGGCCAAAAACTGAACACTCAACTTGGGGTAGGCAGGTTGTTTATGTAAATCGCCCATCATGAAATGGGCAAATACACTGAAAGACTGTACCCACCCCCCCAAAAAAAAAAAAATTCACTGAAGCCGAACACAGCCTCTTACAACAACAATACTATCTGGTACACTGATGCTGATGGGGTCCTGGAATACTTACCTAGTGAGGGAAGCGTATCCTACAAAGAACCTACCCTCCAAAAGATAATTCTGTTTTTTTGAGGATTTCCCCTTGGATTATCCTGCAGGGTCTAGCAAAGTGCTTTGCACACAGTAGGTTCAGATGCCTATTTGTTAAATAAAATAAGTGCATTTGTTTTCAGAACTCACCTTTTGAGCCAGTTGGGTCATCTGAAGTCAGTCCCCCAACCTGGTAGCTACTAGGTGGTAGCCGCCTCTCAGACGATGTACTTGGGGCCTGTAGTGAACCCAGTGGTCTATTCATTCATTTTTGTGTCAGGTAAAGTGTGTGCATGTGTGAATTCCATTTGGGACTACAATTTATTTTCTTTTTAAATTGTGGCTATACACACACACACACACACACACACACACACACACACACACACACACACCATAAAATCTACCATCTTAACTATTCTTAAGTGTACAGTTCAGGAGTGTTAAGTATATTTACTTTGTTCCACAGTGGGTCTGTTTTTCATCTCGCAACACTGAAACTCTATACCCATTAAACACTAATTCTCCATTTCCCCCTCCTGCCAGCCCATTCTGCTTTTGGTTCCTGTGAATTTGACTCCTTTAGACAAAGTGGAATCATGCGGTATTTGTCTTTCTGTGTCTGACTTATTTCCTTCCACCTGAAGTCCTCAAGTTTCATCCATGTTACAGCATGTGTCAGAACTTCCTTTAAAAAACTGTCTTTTTATTGAAGAATAATAATTGCATATATTTATGAGGCATAATGTGATGTTCAATACAGGTGTACATTGTGGAATGAGTAAATCAGGTTCATTAACATATTTGTCACCTCACATACTTATCGTTTCTTTGTAGTGAGAACATTCAGAATCCATTCTTTCAGCAATTTTGACATACACAATTCGTCATTATTAACTATATTCGCTGTGCTGTCCAGCAGGTCACCAGGACTTATTCCTCCCGTCTAACTGAAAACTGAAAAAGATACTCTTTGACCAGTATCTTCCTTTCCTGCCAGCCCCAGCTCCCCCTCCAGACTCTGGATACCACCATTCTACTTCCAACTTCTGTGACTTTGAATTTTTAGATTCCATATACAAGTGAGGTCGGGCTGTATTTGTCTTCCTGTGCCTGGCTTACTTCGCTTAGCATAATGACCTCTAGATTCAGGCAAGTTGTCACAAATGACAGAATTTCATTCTTTTTAAAAGGCTGAATAGTATTCCATTGTGGATATATATCGCATTTTTGAAATCCATTTATCTGTTGTTAGGCACTTAGGTTGTTTCCAAGTCTTGGCTGTTGTGCCTGATGCTGATATAAACATGGGAGTGCAGACATCTTTTCAACATACTGACCTTGATTCCTTTTGATATATACCCAGAAGTGAGATTGCTGGATCATAGGATCATATGGTAGTTCTATTTATAGTTTTCTGAGTATCTCCATACTATTTTCCAAAATGGCTATACTAATTTACATTCTTACCAACAGTGTATAAGAGTTCCCTTTTCTCTATATCCTCAGCAGCATTTGGATCTTTTTTTTTTTTGAGTTGGAGTCTCACTCTGTGGCCCAGGCTGGAGTGCAGTGGCATCCTCATGGCCACCGCAGTCTCAACCTACTGGGCTCAGGTGATCCTTTCGTCTCAGCCTTCCAAGTAGCTGGAACCACAGGCATGTGCCACCACGCCCAGTTAATTTTTTGATTTATTGTAGAGATGAGGTTTCGCCAAGTTGCCCAGGCTGGTCTTGAACCTGTGGGCTCAGGCAGTCCTCTCACCTCGGCCTCCCAAAGTGCTGGGATTATAGCGTGAGCCACCGTGCCTGGCCCGTTTGTTGTCATATATATAATAATAGCCATTCTAACAGGTGTGAAGCAATATCTCATAGTGGTTTTAGTTTGCATTTCCCTAATGATTAGTGACGTTGAGCATTTTTCATATGTCTGTTGAACTTCCGTATGTCTTTTTTTAAAAAATGTCTATTCAGGTCCAGTTTTAAGCTAGAGTCATTTGTTTTCTTGTTATTGAGTAGTCTGAGTTCTTTATATATTTTGGAGGTGAGCATTATCTGATATATGATTTGCAGATATCTTCTCCCAACCTGTAGGCTGTCTCTTCACTCTGTCGATTAATTCCTTTGTTGTGTAAAAGATTTTTTATTTGATATAATCCCATTTGTCTATTTCCTGCTTGTGTACTTTTGGGGTCATATGCAAGAAATCACTGCTCAGACCAAAGGTCTTGTAGTTTTTCCCCTATGTTTTCTTCCAGTAGTTTTGTAGCTTCAAGTGTCACATTTAAGTCTCTACTCCAGTTTGAGTTGATTCTTGTGTAAGGGGTGAGATAAGGATCCAGGTTTCATTTTTCTGCATGTGGATAGCCAGTTTTCCTAAAACTACTTATTGAAGAAACTGTTTGCTGTTTCTTGGTTCCTTTGTCAAAAATTAATTTACTGTAGTCACATGGGTTTTCTGATTCTGTTAACGTTTTCTTCTTTTTTTAAAGCTGAATAACATTCCTTTCTATGCATATCCCACATTTTCTGTATTCACTCATCCACCAATAGACACTTGGGCTGCTTCTACCTCTGGTATTTTGGTTACTGCTGTTATGAACCTAGGTATGCCTGGGTCTATAGAGCTTTAATTTTTCCAAAGTGAGTGAGTAGAGGTTGATTCTTTTCTGGCTCTCCCCTTCAACCAGGATGAGGTACAGATGATGGACAAATTTGCTTCAGATCAAGCCCATGGAGAGGTAGGGTGGGTGGGGGAGAAGGCAGTGTCACAAGTTATAGAGGGAAATGCTAGGGCTTTTGAATCAGATGAGCTCAACTCCTGTCTGCCTTCTATATATGGTCTGTGTGACCTGGAGCAAATTACTTAACTTCTCTGAACCCTAATTTTCTCATCTGTAAACTAGATTATCATGAGAGAGTCACACAGTTGTAGGCTGGTAAATGTTTGAACAAACAGTTCTCCAAAAATAATAATGCTCTGATTCAAAGCATTTGCTGATTTCCTTATGTAAATATCCAAACTGCAGCTGAATTCAAGCTGCCGTCCTGCCATCTTTGAATGCAGAGTTGAGAAGAAAGAGCCACACAACCAGCTCCAGCACTGCTCCATATGTAAAATGCCTTTCCCAGCATTTGGGATGTGCTGGGTTCTCTGTTAATATTAGTTTTCTTCCTCTCCTCCCTCCCACCAAGAGGATTCTGAGTGACCTAGAGAATAAGAAAGGCTGCTCAATTCTCTGTGTTTATTCAACAAATATACATTGACCTTTTATTATATACAAACTTCTATTCTAGGAGCAGAGTATAAAGCGGGTGGAGGAATAGAGAGGGGACTTAAAAAAATCATGTGACCGAGCCTTGCCTTTGGAGAGTCTAGCTTGGTAAGATGACACCCCCACATGCTGGTGTCTCCGTCATGGAACGTGTCAGTCATGTGTGTTCTTGTTTCACCCACCAAACTGTGGTCTTCTTGAAGGCAATGACTATGTCTTCTTTATTTTGGAATCCACATTGCACTGCATTTTGAAGGTATTCAATCAATAGTTGTTAAATTATTTCATGAGCTTGAAATCTACCTGAAAAGGCAGAACTAACAAATCCAAAACAGTCAGAGGATAAAGCAAAAAAATAGGCAATATAATGAAAAAACTTCTCATTTGATAAAATCTTACTGCTTCAAAGCGTACTCGGTTAAAATAGTTAACACTCACTGAGTGCTTATGGTATGCCAGGCATCAGTATAATCACTCAACATGCATTATTTTATCTGATCTTTCCAACAACCCAATCCCTACAGCTACCCAATGGGGTAGGTTCTGTTACCATCATCCTCACTTCACAGATGAGTAAATCAGTTTTACTTGTCAGCAGTCAAGTGTATTTCTCAATATTTTTGCTGCTGCTATTGTTCTTACTTACTCATCTGATAGATGATGAAACTGTGGCTTAGAGAAGGAGTGAGATTACGTGACATGCCCAAAGTCACACATCTAACAAGATACAGAGCCAGGACCAAGACCTAGGCCTTTTAATTCCTAATAAAACAAACAGCATCGTCTCAGGTGTGGTGTGAGGTACCATAGTCAACAGGGGCTAGTTCAGAGAAGGGCAGGACTACCGGGGCGTCCAGTGGTCCATGGTCAGCAAAGCCTTCCAGAAGGAGGTGTATGACTTGAGTTGGGTCCTGGGGAACTGAAGGTGGATAAACAATATCACCTCCTGACACCCAACACACACACATATACACACACACACAACACAGCCCACACTAGCCTTGCCCCCTGCTCCTCGTTATGGACAGACAGGGATACACTTGAGACAGGCTCACCCCATCTTTTAGAAACCACAAGAGAAGTGCTTGGCAGCTGCTGTCCTTCTCATGTATTTATTTTTCAAGTTATTTACATAAAAGATCCACCGGCCCTAGGCTGCCAGACAACATGCCCTTTCTCCTGGTTTGTCTCTCTGACTCCTGAAGAGTTTGTCATGCTTCCAGCTACTTGGAAGGTGCTCCTGACACACATAGAATTTGGAGTCAGCCACCTCTTAGTGGGCAGTACTGCAGCCACAATGGCCAAGCTGACAGCCACAAATCCCATAGGAGGAGGAGGTGTGTTCGCCCTCCTGAAGGCTTCTCAGGCTGCTAGCAGGCAGGTGGACTGGGCATGGGTCCAGTGTGTTGGGCTGGAAGGGCCAGGAGAGGGGAGGAGAGATGGGACGGTGGAGCTCTCTGTGCCTGCTAATTCACGCGAGCTGCTGATTTCTCTTGTGAATGTTTATTTTTTGAGTCACAGACACTGTTGAAGTAATATTTTTCGAAGGTTAAAAACCTATTTCTCAAACAATTACATGCCAAGAATTTATTTAACTCATTAATGAGGGAACCAGCAGGATGACAAAGCTGGGTTCAAAAGAAGGTGCAAGAAATATATATGGAAAAAAGCTGGAATAAGACTGCTAAATTAGGACAAGGTGTATTAGTGTCTCTCAGGGTGATAGAATTAGAAAGTTTCTAACTATTATTTTCTACTAGATGGACATCATTTATGTATCATCAAGTTTTCTGCCTGTCAGCATCTATCTTATAGGGTCAGACCACTTATGGATGGTAAATAGTAAACAAACAAAATGCATTCCCCTAGAGAGTCAGACGACCCTTAGGTGGGCTTGCCACCTTATTTCTGAGTTTTGGAGACATTTCCTTAAAAGGACAAAGGAACCCAGCTCGTCCTGCACTGTGAGGGATTTTGAAACAGCTGAATGTGTCTATTGCAATCATGCATTCTGGAATCAGGGAAACAATCACAAGATGGGTCCAGGGAACCACTGGATGTACTGTGAGAGGAACCTGAGCTAAAACTCCATTCATAGCCTCACCTCCATCACGCCCTGCTCTGACCAGTGGGCCACGGTGACACTTTGGATCTCCTAGAATTAGCATCATTCAGAGCCAGTGTCCAGTCATCCCCCAAGTGTCCAATTATTTCCTTTGGAGAAGACTGAGAGGAACATTAACAGTACGTTTTTGGCAGTGTAGGGGCTTCTTCCTCAAGAAGACTCCTTCACTCAAGGGGTTGTGCATCTGTGAAATGGCTCAAATCTGGGAATTGTCTGAAGGACCATGACTTTCTGTTTTGGTGATTCAAGTTAGATTTCTGTTCACTTGACCTAGAACTCTTCTGCTTCCAGAAACTAAGTAAGAATTTAGTAGACCGCCTATCTATTTCTCTTCTAAGGACACCATGCTGAGGACACTAGGCAACGCCATAAGCCTCAGACTATTCTAATAATTGCATTGGCTCTGCCATCCGTTAGGGTCTGGGGACAATGTGGGGTTTGGGGAAAAGCCTGTTAGGAAGAAATGTTGAGATGTGAGTTCTGATCCTGCCTTTGCTACTAACTAGCTGAGTGACTTTTAGACAAATAGATAAATCTCTCTGGCCCAGTTTCCTCAATTCTTAAAGAGAAAGGCATAACCTTTGTCAGCAGGTTGTTCAGATGCCTTTGAAAACACAATGATGTCTTTATCCTTGGCTGTCTGGCATTGGTATTTCAGATGGTGTAAGTGGAGGATACAGCTGGATCTGACCCGTGGAAGTGCTTTGGCTCTACCAGTGTGATAAGGTAGTGGCCAGTATTTTACAAAAAGGGAATTTCAAATAAAAGTCCCAATTTCTGTCTTCTTTGGAAATATTGCAAGTTCCGGCGCATCCTCACATGGCAACTGCAGACCCCCTTCTGTCTAGTTCCCCAGCCCCTCCTGGTGCTTCATGCATAAATGTTGTACTCATGGAGGGGCCCCAGTGCCCAGGGGCAGTGCTGGCTGCTGGGTCTAGTGTATACAGAATGTGAAGAGATAGGAGTTGCGCTGGGAGACAAGCACAACCACAGGGCTGGCGCCAGCAGAGCAATAGCTCAGGGAGCGATCAACTAGGAGGGACCTCTGCTGGCTAAACACTGCCCCCAGGGCTTCCAGCCATCTTGCTTTGACTTTAGGGTACTTTCCACCTCTCTGGTAGTCTCTCTGCTTCCAATTCTTGGAAGACCTACCTGGACTGTCTGAGTGTATTCACTTGCCAGATACTTAGGCCATTTCTGCTCTTTCTTCAACTATGACTCGAGCTTAAAATCTCAGCCTAACCCTCCAGTAGTTCCCGCATACAGACACCACCCTGGTGGGAACGGTGCCACGTCATGCTGTCACTCTACAATTGAAGCGTTTACTCATTCAGAAGTTTTCTTGAGCACCTACTATGGTGTCTATTGTGTGTGCTCAGTGAAAAGAGGCGTCACGCTTTTCTTTTTTTTTTTTAATCAATATTTTTTATTTTGATATTGTGGGGTACAGTTAAGGGTTAGGTATACAAATACGTTTCATTCAGGCACGCTTGTTGATAAGGGGTGTCTCCCCGTTCCCAGACAAATATTGACTACCATTAATTCTACCTCCCTTCCCCTCCCCCCCATAGTTTTCCACCATTGTCAATCCTTTTCTTATAGTATTACATGGATGTTCAAGGTCCGCTATATGAGTGAAAACATGTGATACTCAGATCTTTGCTTCTGTGAGAGGTCACTCAGTATTATTGACTCTAGTTCCATCCAGGTTGCTGTGAAGTTCGTGATTTTGTTCTTTTTTATGGCTGCGTAGTATTCTATTGTGTATATGTATCGCATTTTTTTAATCCAGTCTTCTTTTGATGGACAGTATGGTTGATTCCAGGTTCTTGCTATTGTGAACAATGCTGCGATAAACATATGTGTGCAGATATCTTTTTTATAGAGTGATTTGAGTTCTTCAGGGCATATTCCCAGTAGGGGGATTGCGGGGTCATATGGGAGGTCGATATTTAGAGCTTTTAGGAATTGCCACGCTGTTTTCCACAGAGGTTGCACTAGTTTGCACTCCCACCAACAGTGTAGGAGTGTTCCCTTTTCACCACACCCTCTCCAGCAACTGTGATTTTTTGAGTTATTAATAATTGCCATTCTGACTGGAGTTAGGTGGTATCTTAGTGTGGTTTTGATTAGCATCTCCTTGATGATTAGTGAGGTTGAACATTTCTTCATGTGTCCGAAAGGATAAACAAGATCGATGGTCCCCTAGCTAGACTGACCAAGAAAAAGAGAGAAAAAGCCCAAATAAACACAATCAGAAACACAAAAGATGAAGTCACATCTGACCCTGAAGAAATACAAAAGATCATTAGAGACTACAACGTACACTTGTATGGAAACAAACTTGAAAACCTTAAGGAAATGGAGGACTTTCTGACATCACACAACCTGCCTAGGTTGAAACAAGAAGAAATTGAGACCCTAAATAGACCAATAACAATCAAGGAAATTGACTACATAATAAGAAAACTGCGTACAAGAAAAAACACCCTGGTCCAGATGACTTTCCAGCAGTATTCTATAAGACATTTAAGGAGGAGATGATACTAATCCTACTGAAGGTATTCCAGGTGATTGAGAAAGATGGAACTCTCCCCAAATCATCTTACGAAGCTAACATCTCATTGATACCCAAGCCAGGTAAAGACTCAACAAAGAAAGAGAACTACAGGCCAATATCTTTGACAAACATAGATGCTAAAATCCTCAACAAGATCCTAGCAAACCGGATTCAACAACACATCTCAAAAATCATCCATCATGACTAAGTAAGCTTCATCCCTGGGATGCAAGGTTAGTTCAACATAAAAAAAAAAAAAAGACAAAGGAAAAAAGTGCAGAAGGGAGGGGGGTCCCTGATGAGCTGGGGCAGGGGCGGGGGCAGGACCAAGGATGGCGCCTCTTTGCCTCGTGAGGGATAGTAGGATTTGCACAACAGGGAGTGGGGCAGACGGAGAAACAGCTGCATTTAAAGAAGAATGAGGCAAAACAAGGAGGTAGGAAAAGCCACAGAATGAACTCGCTCTAAAAAAAAAAAAAAAAGACAAAGGAAAAAAGTGCAGAAGGGAGGGGGGTCCCTGATGAGCTGGGGCAGGGGCGGGGGCAGGACCAAGGATGGCGCCTCTTTGCCTCGTGAGGGATAGTAGGATTTGCACAACAGGGAGTGGGGCAGACGGAGAAACAGCTGCATTTAAAGAAGAATGAGGCAAAACAAGGAGGTAGGAAAAGCCACAGAATGAACTCGCTCTAAAAAAAAAAAAAAAAGACAAAGGAAAAAAGTGCAGAAGGGAGGGGGGTCCCTGATGAGCTGGGGCAGGGGCGGGGGCAGGACCAAGGATGGCGCCTCTTTGCCTCGTGAGGGATAGTAGGATTTGCACAACAGGGAGTGGGGCAGACGGAGAAACAGCTGCATTTAAAGAAGAATGAGGCAAAACAAGGAGGTAGGAAAAGCCACAGAATGAACTCGCTCTAAAAAAAAAAAAAAAAGACAAAGGAAAAAAGTGCAGAAGGGAGGGGGGTCCCTGATGAGCTGGGGCAGGGGCGGGGGCAGGACCAAGGATGGCGCCTCTTTGCCTCGTGAGGGATAGTAGGATTTGCACAACAGGGAGTGGGGCAGACGGAGAAACAGCTGCATTTAAAGAAGAATGAGGCAAAACAAGGAGGTAGGAAAAGCCACAGAATGAACTCGCTCTAAAAAAAAAAAAAAAAGACAAAGGAAAAAAGTGCAGAAGGGAGGGGGGTCCCTGATGAGCTGGGGCAGGGGCGGGGGCAGGACCAAGGATGGCGCCTCTTTGCCTCGTGAGGGATAGTAGGATTTGCACAACAGGGAGTGGGGCAGACGGAGAAACAGCTGCATTTAAAGAAGAATGAGGCAAAACAAGGAGGTAGGAAAAGCCACAGAATGAACTCGCTCTAAAAAAAAAAAAAAAAGACAAAGGAAAAAAGTGCAGAAGGGAGGGGGGTCCCTGATGAGCTGGGGCAGGGGCGGGGGCAGGACCAAGGATGGCGCCTCTTTGCCTCGTGAGGGATAGTAGGATTTGCACAACAGGGAGTGGGGCAGACGGAGAAACAGCTGCATTTAAAGAAGAATGAGGCAAAACAAGGAGGTAGGAAAAGCCACAGAATGAACTCGCTCTAACTGGAGCCCAGTTTTTCCACGGGAGAAGGGCACTGGGTCTAACTTAGGAAGGTCAAAGGTAGAGCTAAAGGGTCTGGATTTTGTCCTTCAGGAAAGATATTGTGAGCAAAGTGATGACATGCACCTAAAGCCATGGCTTTGAGAGGTGGACTTGGCTGGCGTGTGCAGAATGGTCTGGAAGTGAGGCTAAAGGTGGGACTGGAAGAACCTACTAGCCCCCTCCTCGCCCCTCCCATTGTCCCCCTCAGCCCCGGACCTGTGGACTTGACTTCCTCTGCACAGTTGGGCAGCGCTTCTCAGGAGGTAGTTAGGGAGAACTGCCCTGTTCCACACCAGTCCTTCCCACCTTAGAACCGATGAAGCCCGACTCCAGGCCTCTCCAGGAAGAAAGAATGGGCTTGAGGAAGGACAGGGTGGAGTGCTCTGCCTGTGTCCTTGGGTGAGGACAGTAAGCAGCCCCAGGTCCCTCTGTCCTGCTTTCCTCCGGTTCCCTCTCTCTTGACTGGGCCCAGGACAGAGAAAGGTGATTAATGCTGCCACCAAGGGAGCACTAAGTGGCAATTACTGAGACATGGCTTCCTTCAAAGGGGAAAATATTGTGGCTGAGACTCCTGGGCTTGTTAGAATGGGGAGCAGCTCTCAGAGGGAACCAGGGAGTCTCTGTGTTTCCAAGAATAGCCAGGGAGTTCCCCCATAGCTTGGGGTGTGGTTTCCAGTCACAGTACCTCTGGGCTGGGGTGCTGGAATCACAGTTGCTGGCCTGTGGCCTCCAAGGCGGGGCAGCCCCAGGTTGGAGCCAGAGGCCCTTGCCTGCTGCTCTGGGCTACCCTCTAAGCTTGGGTTCTCAAATGTCCTATAAACCAGAGATCTACCTCATCGGGACTCAAAAAGAGTATCATAAGGCTTCTGTGTCTTCCTGACTCAAAGCTTGTTATCCCTGGTGACTCACTCCCCGATTCTTGGCTCCATCTCACAGAGGGATGATGACATCCTAGCCCGAAGTTCCTCTGAACACGTTCCATGTTGCTAGGCCCTGTTCCCAGAGGCCCCCTGGGATCCCTTTGTGGGGTCTTACCGCCATCGTGGCCATAGATACCTGCTTTACATGTGCAGTAACCATAGTGGACAATTGTCCCCTGACTGACAGGCCAGAAGGGCTTGGGCGCTCTGAGCACCCTTTCTACCACCATCGTGGCCGTAGACACCTGCTTTACACATGCAGTAACCATAGCAGACAATTGTCCCCTGACTGACAGGCCAGAAGGGCTTGGGTGCTCTGAGCACCCTTTCTCGGCCACTGGCCCCTCAGTGTGGACAGGTCTGGAGATCCCATCACGGCAGGATTGCATCTTGACAGGTAGGCTGAGGCCTTGTATGTCCACTAGCACAGCCACAGGTATTTGTTAGGAAAGGAAACCCAGGACCACAGGAGGGAAGTGACTTGCTTGAGATCACACAGTTGGAAAGGTGGGACAGAGCCGGGCGCCAGAACTAGGGTGCTGACTGCTGGTGGGTGGAGCTCTGTCCCTGTACAGGCTGCCCCTGGGCCTGTCTGTCCTTCTACTCATGCCCCAGAGCCCCGCCTTCCTTCCACTTCCACTGAGCCCTGTGCGTTTGTTTGTATGCAAGGTGAGTAGTGAATTTGCCAGCGGCTGTCTGGCTCACGGCCTCTGTGAGGGCTGGAACAAGAGGCCCCTCTTTTCTTTTTTTCTTCAATTTTTTCCAGAAGGTGGTGTGGAAACCTTGTTCCAGTTCTCACAGTCACTTCTGTCTGTCTATACCAGGCATTCTGTGCAACAGACATGTGCCAGAAACGGCAAATTCAATTAAAAACCCGAGAGTGCTCGCCCAGGAAAGGTGCAGACGTGGAGAGAGGATTCTATAATTTAAAAAACAACACTGCAGAGCTTGATCAGGGCAGCAGCATCAGGGGCATGATGGAGCAGCCAGTGGGTCTCCTGACCTCTTCCCAGGCCCAGGTGCTAGGGCTGGGGCTGCTGCATTGGAGGCTGAAGCAGAAGTGGAATAGGCTTGGTCTTCCAAGGGCAGTGGCATGCTGCAGGATCCACTCCCAAGTGCCTGAGGGTGTCTACACAGATCTGCATTTGTACCTGTGCCGCCCTCTTTCTGGTGCTAGTCCTACTTATGAGTCCAGGCTGCAGACCAAGGCTGGCGGTGGCCAGTCAGGGATTCTGTTACACCAGCCATCAGCACGTGTGGCAGGCAGGCACTGGTGGCTCCTTGCAGACCCCTCCCATGTTAGAAACACAGAGAATATGCCTTCCCTTAGGCGATGGCATCATTGTCACTTACCACAGACACTAAATGCTGCCAAGCAGCGCTGTGAGGACTGCACGTCTGGGTAGAGCTAATCTGTGTTACATTGTATATTATCAGCACACAGAGGCCAGCAGGCCCGGCCAATGACGGAAAGCACGTGGGCATTGGAGCCGGGGAGCCTGGGTCTGAACCCAGGACAGCCTTTTACTAGCCGTGTGGTCATTCAGTTTCTCAGGGGATGGCGGGTGGGAACTCACGGCACTGTCATCCGGGAGAGGCAGCCCTGTGTCTTCACACATTCACGCTGAGAAATGCCAGGGTTTCTCTTTCTTGTTTTCACATTGCATCGACTTATACCATATAGTAAAACGGGGATACTCTACTGACTGTAGGATGATTTTGAGAATTAGCAGTTTCACCGGTGAACTATTCCCAAATATCCCATCTTTCATCTGTAGCACTTGAGTGGGAGACCTCCTGGCACAGCGGGAAGCGGGCCTTTGTGACTAGGTGACCTTCCACTGCCACTTGCTCGCTGTTCTAGGTTGTGACACCCCCCTTGACCTCACTGGTTTCATATATAATAAGGAGATTCAGAATATTTGTATTACTAGTATTAAGCAACCTTTGTAAGGTTGCTTTCAGAATTAGAAAAAAAAGGTGTATAAAGTGTGCAACAGTGTCCAGTACACAGCAAATAGTCAATAGACAGGAGCTACTATGACTCTTGCTGTTGTTATGGTAAAAAAAACAAGTGTTTTTTTCCAGCTCTGGCAAATGTCATCTGACCTTCATCGCTGGGGTGTAGAAACTGGTCCTCTTAACAGAAATGATGAAAAGGGTGTCTGGGGCATCAGGAGTGGGGTCCGTGGAGATGGAACAGCTCTGAGGTTGCATCACAGCCGTCATCGGGAACCCTGGGGACGTGATAAAGCCCCTCCATGTGCTTCACATGCATGAAGTAGAATCCATACATCCTGGGAGGCATGGAGCAGACCCCAAGGTCTGCCAGAAAGTCAAGGGACGAGTGCAGGTCAGACAGAGAGGAAAGCATCCCAGGCCAGGACACTGGGCAGCTCGCTGGAACTCACAGCCCCAGGCCCCTGGAAATGCTTAGGAGCAGTGGCTGGGAAGAGCCTCCCGGACCGGGTCACCCCCCAACATCTCTGTTACCCACAACAGCTCTGGGGACAGGCTGACCTTGTCAGAGTCCTGCTTCTGCCACCTACCAGCCAGGACTGTGTGTGGATTGTTGAAGTTCTCTGGGCCTCAGTCTCCTGGAAAATGGGGGCATGATGAGGCTTCAAGAAGATCCCCTGGATAAGGAGGGCTGCTGTACCCCAAACACAGTAGGGGGCTTAATAACTGGTCTCAAAAAAGTGATCGACTGACAGATATCAATTCCTGTCTCCTCCGCCTCTGCTCCTCTACCTGCTGCCTCTTGCCCCAGCATCTGGCGCCTCGTGGGACACATGTTTGACATACTGTATTGGCTCCATCCAAGGATGATTGAGAAGGAGAACCTCCTTTTTGTCTACGAGGAATTTCTGCATCCTCATCTGTGGGTGGGAGGAGAATGGGGTGCCTCAGGAAGGCCTGGGCAGGCTGGGGAAGCTGGGGCCCAGCCCCTTCACACAGGCGCCTGGGTGTTGGAGGTGCCTGGGCGAGCGCTTATTTTTTTATCCGAGATAATTTTAGACTTACAGAAGAGTTGCAAAAGTAGTACAGAGAGTTCCCGTATGCCCTTCCCTCAGCTTCCCCTAATGTGAACATTTTATATAACCATAGCACAATGATCAAAACTGAGAAAATGATATCGGCTTGACATTATTACCTAAATGGCAGATTTTCTTTGCCTTTTCTGTGATTTTCCCAGCTGTAATCCAGGGTTCCAATTGGCATTTAGTTGTCACATCTCCTGGGCATGGTGGCACGCCTGCAATCCCAACTACTTGGGAGCCTGAGACAAGACGATCACTCAAGGCCAGGAGGTTGAGGCTGCAGTGAGCCTGGATTATGCCCCTGCATTCCTTAGGCTCCTGGAAACCGTGATGTCTCCTTGGTCTCCCCTTGCTGGTCATGACCTTGAGATTGTGAAGGAACCCAGGCAGGTATTTGCAGAGTGTGGTTCTGTATTAACGTCTGTGATGGAGCGGGTAGCACTGAGTTTTGCAGTCTCGCTGTCGTATTTCTCTAGACTCCCAGAGTCTGTACTTACGCCAAAAATCTGTCCTGCAGCAAAGATCCCATGCAGCTATGAAAGTGGTGGGAAGTGTGTCTAGTGTGCTGCAACAGTCATGCTACCCCCATCCCCACACCATGTGTGTCTTGCTTTGTCCTCACCCTGTCCAGCTCATGTTGGGAGCCTCAGCCGTCAAGCCAGCCCCTCCATCTAGATGGACTCCTTGTTCACTCTTGGATCCCGCATTCTCAGTGTGGCACTAAAAGGGACTCAGTGAATGTGTGTTGGGTAAATGAGCAATGGCCATTGTCATCAGCCACCATTTGTAGATGGTACATGGAGTGCAGAGGACAGGTGTGCAGATCATAGAAGTGTAAGGCATGTCACTTTCTCAAGGAATGGACAGTCCCGTGGAGGAGACTGAAATCAGACAGAAACAGCTGCCATCCCGCCGGTTGGTAGAGCAGAAATCTTCCTGTCCTGTAGGGTGGCTGATGGCAGTGAACAGGTGGGCCCAGATTTTTAAAAAGAACTTGAAAAAGGTCTTTAAAGAGGGAATTCCTTTAAAAATAATACTTCAAACCTTTCATTTTTGCCCTGGACTGTTCATGGACATTCATTTACCACACTTTCTGTGTGTATTGTTAGTCTTTTCTTTGAAAGCGAGCTTTTCGTTGTTTGTTTTTGTTTTGAGAAAGGATCTCACTCTGTTGCCCAGCTGGAATGCAGGGGCGTAATCCAGGCTCACTGCAGCCTCAACCACCTGGCCTTGAGTGATCCTCTTGTCTCAGGCTCCCAAGTAGTTGGGATTGCAGGCGTGCCACCATGCCCAGCTAATTTTTTTATTTTTTGTAGAGATGAAGTCTCACTATGTTGCCCAGGCTGGTTTTGAACTCCTGGCCTCAAGCCATCCTCCCACCTCAGGCTCTGAAAGTGCTGGAATTACAGGCGTGAGCTATCACAACTGGCCAATAAATATGAGTTTTGACTGGAGTTTTGCCTCTTCTTATTTGCATGAGTATCCCATAATGCTTTTTTAAATTTTTATAAAATAAAAAACCTCCAGTTTTTTAATTTTTATTTTTTAAGGCCGAGCAAAGACTGAAGCTTACAAAACAACTTAAGTATAAACTCTTACATTTTAAGAATTTTCAAACCTATCTCATTCACACATTCATAACTGGTCAGTGTTTTTTTTACTTTTAGCAATTCTTTATCAATATTTTTCCCCAGTGCATTTCACTTAGTTTTCATGGATCAGTATTTCAATCTGGCTTCCACGTTTCTTTCTTTCTTTTTTTTTTTTTTTTGAGTAGAAGTCTCACTCTGTTGCTCAGGCTGTCACTCTCGGCCACCACAACCTCGACCTGCTGGGCTCATGTAATCCTTCCACCTCAGCCTTTCAAGTGGCTCAAGGTATAGGTGTGCCATACCACGCCCAGCTAATTTTTTGATTTATTGTGGAGACAAAGTCTTGCCAAGTTGTACAGGCTGGTCTGGAACTCCTGGGCTCAGGCAATCCTTCTGCCTCAGCCTTCCAAGTAGCTGGGACTACAAGCACACACCCCCATGCCCCAGCTAATATTTTGATTTATTGTAGAGACAAGGTCTTGCCATGTTGTCTAGGCTGGTCTTGAACCTGTGGACTCAGGCAATCCTCTTGTCTCCGCCTCCCAAAATGCTGGGATTGCAGGTATGAGCCACCGCACCTAGCTACACGTTTCGTTGTGACATAGCGAACTAGACGAATGACAGTAGAAAGAACAACTAGCACATGCAGGTTTGGGAGCAGACCTGTCTGTCTGGTAACTGCCAGCTCTCCCAGTGAGCGGGGAGCGCAGGCATAGCACAGCGTCATGGCAGCCACCGTGCCATGTGCTGTGGGCATCATTGGTCAGCGTCCTTACCTGAGATAATGACCAGACAGCGATGACGAATCCCGTGTCCAATGACTCAGAAGTCATGGGGTTGCATCTAACATGTCTGTCTCTCATCTCAATTTACAAGGGGGAGCCTTGTAGTACATGTAGTACACTAGGTAAGTGTTCTGGGAACCCATCGGCATCAGTGTACCAGCTCGCGTTGTTGAGAGAGACTGCGTTTGGCTTCAGTGAATTTTTTTTCAGATCCTCTCAACACGTTTGCCCATTTCATGATGGATGCTTTACACAGACAACTTGCCCACACTGCACGGAGTATTCAGCAGTTTTTGACCAAAAACAGCGTGACCCCTGTGCCCCACCCTCCCTATCATCTGATCTCGCCCCGAGTGGCTTTTTATTTGTTTCCTCGGATGAAAAGAGTCCTCAAAGGGAGACGTTTTGCCTATAGAGGAGGGAAAACCAAAGAGAGCAGAAGCACTAAAAAGCATCAAAATGGATGAGTAAAAAACTGTTTTGAGCAGTGGGAGAAGAAACTTGATAGGTGTATTGCATCAAACAGAGAGCTCTTAGAAGGTGATGGAAGTTTAAATATGTAAGAATAAATACACATTTTTTTAATAAGTAAAGTAAGGTTTTTGTGGGTCCCCTTTGTCATCACTGCTGATCTCTTCCACTCCATGCTAACACGCACTAGGTTCTGGAAGAGCAAGACATGGAAAAGGCATAAACCTCGCCCTTCAGGAGTGTGGAAGGCAGAGGAAACAACCTTGTAGGTTTTGATACCACAAGGGCCAAGAAGAACAAGTCATATCCTGAGAAACTGAGGAGAAATAAATAAGGCATTTTTCCCTGGGAGAGATCACAGAAGGCTTCTTGGAGGAGGTGGCCTCAGATGGGCAATGGAGATCATGGTGAGAGAGGAATTTACAAGAGGCTGAGACATTCACTGAGCATCCTCTCCTCAAACAATCCAAGCATACAAATAAAGCTGTTCAAGGAGATGCTGGTGTCCTCTGAAGCAGAAGTTGAAGTCACCAGCGGCAACTGGGCTCTCTTGCTTACTGTCATACCATCCATTCCAGAGGGGAGTGGAATCCTCGGGCCCCTCATCCTTCATGTAAACCCTGGCTTATTTGTTAGACTTACAGATCAGAAAAGAGGGTGGGGGTGACAGACCCAGCCTTCCCTCAGGGAGCCCAGCACTGCCCAGAGTGAGAAAGGCGTGAAGAAGACAGGCAGGCCCCCTCTCCTGGGTCACTGGCGGTCCTGCCTATCAGGCTGGTACATGCAGTAGATGCTAGACCTCGCCTTGTCTCATGCCAAGAAGATGGAATGTTTCGTCTCGGTCTGCGGTGTGCACCCCACTTGCTGAAGAGATTACCACGTCCTGGGCTGCAAATGTAATTAGATGATCAATCGTAGAACGTCTAAGGCACCTGCAACCTTTGAGGAGAGAGTCGTGTTTCCAGCGTGTCACTTTGAATATCGGCAGGTGAGGAAAGGCTCTCAGGGGAGCCTGTGACTTCAGAAACGGTAGGACAGCAGGGTCCAGAGACAGGACCGACGTCTCCAGGCTGGGCTGGGGCGATGGAGAAAATCAGTGCCGCACCCAGAAGGCACCTGTGCTGCCTCAAGCCTCCCCAGTCTCTCAAGGGTGTTCATCCTCTTGCCTCCACCCCTTGACGGGGAGAATTGGGTGAGAGGATCATACAGGCACAGTCTCTGTTGTTCAGTAGCATCATCACAACTCAGTTACTTCTGTTTTATATATATATATATATAACAGCCACTGTTCTAGAACAGGGGACACACACTTGGATATATTCTGAGACCTGGCACTAAATACAAACGGAGTGAAACCAACTGGGTGTGGAGCTATAAGGATCGGTGGGGACGGTGGTCAACTTGAGAGCATGTGTCACAGCTGGCTGGAGCTGGCTGTGGTGACAGGAAGGAGGGACCTCTGCCTTGGCTTCTGCCCAAGATTTGTGGTCTTGCCCTATCAAGCGGGAGGAACTGGGGAGAATTTGGAGGGTGGGGAACAGAAGACAGAGATGTAGTTTCTTCTTTTTCCCTTTGTCCATCCCTGGAGTGCAGATGCACTCCAGACACGGGATTACAGGCTGAGCCACCGAGCCCGGCTACACATGT
>NW_007059777.1:991870-1007736 GCF_000164805.1 Carlito syrichta
GGTCGAGGCTGCGGTGGCCGGAAGCGGCCACTGCACTCCAGTCTGGGCGACCGAGTGAGAGTCCAACTCAAAAACAAACAAACACACATGTGCCTTGTGTCAAGGGAGCTACCTTGACCCGAGCCCAGTTTGTTGTTGCCGTGCAAGAATGCTGACCCAGTGTTCCCAAGATCTCACGATTCCTTTCTAGAAAAGAAGCTAGAGGCGAGATGTGTATTTTCATGTGCAATCGCCAATGTTAAATATTGGCCACAGATTCCAGTTTTTCAACGATGCTATGTGAGCCTAACACGTCATATCTGCAAGTTCAATGTGGTCCACAGGCTACCATTTGCCAGCTCTGGGCAGGAGAGGGATTAGCTCACTAGCGCCGACGCTCTGCAATGGGGCTGGTGGAGACCATAACTATGTAGTAGACAGCCTGGCAAAGAAGGATTTTACCAGGCTAATGTCGCCAGCCTCTATTTTCCCACCAACAAAATGGGTTGGTTCCATGTCACGGTCTGCCCACAGTTGTTACTGGTTGGGGCTCATGGCGTGTGATGCGTGACTGGACGTCAGCAATCTCCAGCGCTCAGGCACGAAAAGGCTTAAGCTTCCTGCATGGTGACTTTGAGCGTGAGAGTGCGTGATTTGCAGGTGGAAGCCGAGGTGCTTTGGCATCCACCGGAGGGTTATTTGCACAAACGGCAGCTCAAACTGATCCCTGAGAAGAGCTTCTTCTCCTCCTTCTTGCCACAGCCGTCAGCCTGTGCCTCGGGGAGCTGTCAAAGCCTCATTACTGCTAATTCATCTCCACTTAGTGCATCAAAAGGCTGATTTATCAAACTGGGTGGGCGCACAGGAAGTTTGATTAGCAACATTATGTTGTTTGCCATGACGGGCTCAGAACACTTAGCTCATCCGGGTCCCAGGAGCCCCAAGATAAGCGAAGTGTTTATGTTCTGCCTCAGAAATTCTCAGGATCAGAAACCAGCAAGGTAGCTCCAGCCCGGGGTGTCCTCAATAGGACTCTTCTCCATGTCCTTCTCTCCCTCCCCCTCATACGTGAGTCTCTGCAGGAAAATGTGCTGGTTTGTCATCAAAAGAGGGCCTGTTGAGAGCAGGGCCCCCGGCCCCTCCCGTCACCTTCTGTGGTGGAATGGCTCTCCCGCCTGGGAATCCCCTTCCAACATGTTTGCATCTGATGAAGCCACAGCACGTGCATCACCGCCTCTGCGGTTGCCCCCATCATAGTCCATGTCAGGCTGCTCAGCAAAAAATCCCGAGGTTCAGCCTTTGCCCCAGGCCCCTGGGGAAGAATGGGACGGAACACCTCCCAAAGAAATAGTTTCAAGAAGCAGCATTTTATAAAGAAACCAAACAGGTCTCATGGCCCTGGGCTGCTCCCTGGACGTCTGGGGAATCATTCTTGAGCACATACCGGCCTTCACCAATATCCAGAGGACAGAGAAAGGGAAGAGTGTCGGGTTTGGAAAGCAGCCCTTATGAAGAAAGGTTAAAGGAAAGGTTATTGCTTGGAAGTGAACTGGCTGGGGAAGAGAGGGTGGTTTGTGCATGTATGCAGTATTCCTGGGGACCAACTGAGCCCACCTCTGCTGAGGACAGGTCTCTGGCAGAGATGACATATACATAAGTTGGATGAATTTAAGCTAGATGCAGGACAGATATTCATGGGGGCTTCAGAATTATTTTCCTTTAGCTGAATTAATTTCTTTGATGATGCTTAGTGGCCAGGATGGTGGCCCTTCTACCAGGATGGTCATGACCAGGACCAAGCCTTTCTCTGAGCCAGACAGAGAGTCATCTAGGACAAAACAGGGGCCCATCCAGAGACCTTAACTGCAGTCCTGGTCATGAAAGCAAGTGGCTGTAGGAACTTGGGTGAGTCATTTCATCTTTATGGTCTTCGTTTTTGTTTTTGAGTTGTAGTCTCACTCTGTCACCCAGACTGTAGTGCAGTGACATGCTCCTGGCCACCACAGCCTCGACCTGCTGGGCTCAGGCGATCCTCCCACCTCAGCCTTCCAAGTAGCCAGAACTACAGGTGTGCACCACTGCACCTGGCTAATTTTTGATTTATTGTAGAGACGAGGTCTCGCCAAGTTGCCTGGGTGGGTCTCAAACCCACGGGCTCAGGCAATCCACTTGCCTCCGTCTCCCAAAGTGCTGGAATTACAGGCTGAACCACCAAGCCTGGCCATCTTAGTGTTTTTTCATCTGTAAAATGAAGAGATCAAATTAGATAGTCTCTAAGTTTTCTTTCGTGCTAGGGTGTGGTGTGTCTTATTTCATCTCCACAATCACTGCACGAGAAAGGCAGTCTCATCCTGTCTTAGAGCTATCCAGAGCCACATTAATAGCTTTCCCTAGCATCACACACAGCCATTAAGCATTTATCAGACTGGTAACCATCCCGGTAGATGCTAAGGATACACATAGGCTCAAGGCAACCTCTGCCCATCAAGGCTCAGATGCAGCAGAGAGACAGGACAAACACAGAACAACGTAAGCACCAAGGAACACGTGTGTGGCGGCGAGCGAATGGTACCAACCACAATGGCTCCTGGGTAAGGAGTGGGATGAGTGACTTCCAGACGGCCGAGGGAACTGCTAAGCCTGGATGATGATAATAGCACACTCCATTTACATTTGTATAGGACTTCAGAATTTGCAAGACACTTTGGAATAGATCGCTTTACTTGATTCGTCTGTCGCTCTCAGAAATTAGGTCTGACAGCTCTCATTATTAAATTATTAATTATTAAGTTGAGAATTAGAGAAGGGGTTCATCTGAGGGAACTGATTATCCTTCTGCATGTCAGACATCCACGCAGTTAGACGATAATAATCCAGCACTGGAGCTTCCATGATACTTTAGAGAGTCTTTCCAGATCTCAACATGTTTGGTGCTGACCCTGCTTCTTCCCTCAGTCTCACAGCCATTACCTCCTTGGAATTTACCAGGAAGGCTGCAGGCCAAGTAGGAATTTTTTTTTCCCTCCAAAAATTAGAGGGAAGGGTCAGGGTTATTGCAAATCCACATGTCACACACAGGAGGACTTTAACCAAGGTCACCTGCCAGGTGTCCCAACATCTCAGGGCTTTTAGCTCAGGGCTGGGTGGTAGGAACTACTTGCTGGGCATGGCTGGAGTCTCTCTGGAGTGTGTAGAGGGTTGGGGGTCACAGAGAAATAGGGGGTTTCTTTCCTTCAGGGCCCATTATGCCAACTGGGGTCTTCTGCCCGGGACCCTCACACAGCTCAGCACCTTCTCTCTGGCAGCTGTTGCATCCCTCCTAATGATACTAGCTGGCAGTGAATGAGTGGCTACCACTTACTGGCACCTTCATTTACATTTTCTAAGTCAACTTCACAACCACTCCCATGAGGAGGAGGTAACCGTTCCCATTTTACAGACAAGAAGACTGAGGCCCAGAGCAATGACACTGTCAAGACTACTACCACTAGCAAGTGTGGGAGGTGGGACTGGAACTCAGATCTGTCTATAGTCTGATAAAAAACCCCAAACAGGCCACATTGACACACCTCCTCCTTCAATTCCAGGGATCGAAGGAAACCACTTCTTTATACTGCAGTCATCATTGCTTAGAAAAGTCTCAGAGTTGGGAACAGGGATGGGAGTAGTGGTGTGGCAGTGGGCACACAGCACCTTTTTTTTCTCTCGTGATTTTTTTATTTTAAAGATGAGGGGTACAATTCAGGGTTAGGTATACAAATGTTCATTATGCAGGTACCCTTGTTGATGAGGTGTGCCCCCGCCCCAGCAGATTCCCACTACTGCCAATCCTGCCTCCCTCTACCCCACCCCCGACAGTCTCCTGCTACTGCCAATCCTTTTCTTATAGTCTTACGATAATTGTTCAAGGTCTGCTTATGAGTGGAAAACATGTGATACTCAGTTCTTTGTTTCCGTGATAGATCACTCAGTATTATAGACTCTAAGTCCATCCAGGTTGCTGTGAAGTTCATAATATTTTCCTTCTTTATGACTGTGTAATATTCCATTGTGTATATGTACCACATTTTTTTTTATCCAGTCCTCTTTTGATGGGCAGCATTGTTGGTTCCATGTTCTTGCTACCGTGAACCATGCTGCAATAAACATACGTGTGCAGGTATCTTTTTAATAGAGTGATTTGAGTTCTTCCGGGTATACTCCCAGTAGGGGGATTGTGGGGTCATACGGAAGGTTGATTTTTAGATCTTTTAGGAATCGCCACACTGATTTCCACAGAGGCTGTACTAGTTTGCACTCCCACCAACAGTGTAGAAGTGTTCCTTTTTGCCGCATCCTCTCCAGCGTCTGTTGTTTTTTGAGTTACTGATGATGGCCATCCTGACTGGAGTTAGGTGGTATCTCAGTGTGGTTTTAATTGTCATTTCTTTGATGGCTAGTGAGGCTGAGCATTTTTTCATGTTATCCACACAGCACCTTTTTAGGACCATGTGCCCAGCACGTGGCTGCTCTTCTGACCTGCTTCCATCAAGGGGGGGAGGAAGTGAGGGCTCTGTCCACACCCACCCTCCCAGCCTGTGGTTGTGGTTGGACAGGGAAACTGTGCCTTCTTGCCCTTCCAATGAGTGAGGTGCCAGGAGCCCACGCAGGGCAAGATGACCAGACCCATAGTGCTGCCCTGGGTGGCAGACACATACCCCAAGGAAGAAAAGGAAACATGGGGGAAGGGGTGGGAGGAAGTCGGGTTGGCCTGGCCTGCCAGATGCACCCAGAGGTGTCCAGGGCTGAGAGAAGCCGGGGGCAACCCAGCTCCTGCCCACACTCCTTGGCTCCACCCCGACTCTCTGGCTCCACCCAGACTCCAGCGTGCCTGTGCTCCTCAAAGCTCACTGGTCAGAGCAGCCTGATACCCTGAGACTCTGTGTGTTGTTTTCTGGAAGATGTAAGGTTGCCTAAGGGCACTCAGGATTCTGAGGAAACTTGGGTGTGGTCTGGACCTCGACTTCCCTCCTTATGAGGCAGTGAGGGGTTCCTACTGGAGCCTTGTGGACACTAGACTTGAGACCCAACAGCCTGGTGGGGTGAGGGACTGGCTGCACCCATGAAGGGACCATAAAAATGCACCTCGGACCCAGGACTCTGAAAACCTGACTCCCCTCACCCTATATCCACACTCAACTCCTGGTATAAGGAAAAGAGTCTGGATTCTGGAAGCAGATTGACCTGGGTTCATAACCCACTCTACTGTGGTGAACTTGAGCAAGTTACTCATTCTCTCCATGCCTGTTTCTTCCTCTGCAGTTGGAGAATAATATCTAATCTCACAGGGCTGTTGTGTGGAGTAAGTGAAATAATTGGTGTACAGCACTTTGCACAATGCTGGGCATGCAGTAGGGTCTTGGCAACTGTCCTAGCTGTCATTTAAGTGGGTGTCCCTCTCAGCCGAGCCACTACCCTCTGTGAAAGGGTGGAGTGGACCTATTAGGCCGAAGCTGTCATGGTCTTTGAGAAAGAATTCCAGGCCATAGCAGGGCTTGCCAGAGTTGGTCCCTGGGGCTTCATCTGTACTGGACAGCAGGGAGGGTCCTCAGGGAGGGTCCCTCAGCCAGACTGGCAGGAAGGAAGCCAGCATTTATAATAGGGGAATGGGATCAGAAAGATAACTTGAAGCCTGGCTTGCACCCATCTTTTTGAGGGGGAAGGGGAGCTGAACATTAAAGAACAGATTCTATCTTTATTTTTATTTATTTATTTTTTTGTCAGGGTTTCACTCTGTGGCTCAGGCCAGAGTGCAGTGGCACGATCACAGCTCACGGCGGCCTCGACCCCCTGGGCTCAGGTGATCCTTCTGCCTCAGCCTCTCCAATAGCTGGGACTACAGCAGGTGCCACCATGCCCGGCTATATCAGATTTTAAAAAACATTTTGTTATAGAAAATTTCAGACATATACAAAAGTAGGAAGAATCGCATCATGAACCTTGATGTAGCCATTATTCACCTTCAAACTTCATCAATTTATGGCCAATTTTGTTTCATCTATACCCCTGTGTTCATACTATTTTCCAATAAATCTCAGTCAGTATATCATTTTATCCGTAAATATTTTAGTGTGTATCTCTAAAAGATAAGGACTCTGAAAAAACAAGAATGCCATTTGCCACACCTAAAAATTATGAACAATAATTCCTAGCATCATTTTAAAAAAGGTACTGTTTAAATTTCCAACTGTCCCATAAATGTCAAGGATTTTAAAAATCAGTTCCTTTGAATCAGGATCCAAATAAGGCCCACACGTGGCAATTGGTTAATACGGCTTTTAAATGTCCTTTATTCTAGAAGCTCCTTCTCCATTTCTTTTTTGTTTCCTTGCAGTTTATTTTTGGAAGAAACCAGGTCGTTTGACCTGTATCATTTTTCACAATCTGGATTTTGCTGATTGCATTCCCACAGCGAAGTTTTACCTTCAGTTTGTCTTTGAGGTCCTGGCACCAAACAGGTACTTGTGAGGAAGTCACAGAATCCATACTGACTTGCCCACCCTCTCCATTGCCTGAAGGGCTCTTTTCTCCTTTGCCGACTGGGAAGAAGAGGTCCCCAGCACCAGTCTGTTAGAGCCAAAGGGTGGGGAAGGTGGCTCCCTGAGGTTCCCAGCAGTGCAGTCATGGACCGTGCTGTTATTTGGACTGGACTCTGTCTCTGTTTTTTATGAACAGGGATGTCTTTTCATAAAGCAGGGCAATTTTCTGCCAAATAGCCAGGATTGTTTTTCCTCCTTCTGGAGCAATAAGGTTCAGGATTTGTCTCCCTCTTGACTTTCGAGAGCATGTTTTCTCAATTCTTTCCTGAAATTAAAGTAAAGGTCAAGGAGGCTGGTCTGAGACCCGGCCCTCCCTTCCCTCCTGGCTCCAGCTGGCTGGAGTGTGGTAGCTAAGTGTCTCCTTGGGCTCAGGTGGCCCTGTCCGGCCCCCAGGGTAAACCAAGCTCAACTTCCCAATTCTTTTTTCTTTGTGGGGGAAACATTGAGGAGGAAGGGAAAGGGAGAGAGAGAGGGAAAAGGAAAACAGTGCCAGCCTGTGGGCTCCGTTCAGAATTTAGATCTCCCAAGCAATTTCTAGAGGTGTCCTTCTCCCCACCGTGTCCCTTCTCGGGGAGGGGGCCCTGGCCCCCCCCCACCTGCCACCCGCCAGTCTTCTGCTGCGCACGTGAGCGGCCCCTTCCCTTGCACAGTGTTGGAGCGGTGAGGATTTTTAATCAAAAGGCAGCACACGCAGAGAACAAGCACCGCCACCACCCCGCTCAGCATCACTGGAGCGGTTCTACCCCACCCCCTCCCCACACTGAGTCACTCCAGCTAACAGTTAATTAATTTGTGACACTTTGACAGTTTGTGAGGAGACATTTTTACGGAGCCATCAAAATCCACAGGGATGGGGCTGTCAGGCAGACACCCCTTCTTGCATTTACGGCATGTCCCAGACCCTGCCTCACCCCACTGCAGACCCCAGAAGCCTGGCTGCAATGCCCTGAAGCCTATAATCACCCCAGCTTCTCGGGCATTCCACATTCCCCGGGACTCCTGGGCAGACCCAGGCCCTCCTGGTTGCCTTGGGAGGAGCAGAGAGCAGGTGGTGCTCTGGGATAAGAGCACTGGAGGTGAGAAGGCCCTGATCGAGCTTGGCTCTGGTCTCCCCTGTTCCTAGACAGAATCTCAGCCAGGAGCCCTTTCCACAGCTGGGTGAGGAGATGTGCCATGCTGTGGCCTCTCCCTGGGGACACCTCTACCCCATCCTCGTGCTCCCTGGATGAGCCGGTCTCAGCTGCACTCAACGCACTCAGTGTGATGCTTTGGAGTCATGGATTGGTGCCGATGGGAGATGATGGCTCCCGGCTGCCTTGGCCTGCTGTGACTTCCCTTCTGCAGTGGGATGCCAATCAGGATGCTATAAATCCCTAGGTCCCCAGGCCTTCTGGGAGCCCAGAAGCCATCCTCCCTAACCCCGTGCTTCCCTTTCCACAGACTGCAGGTTATCTGTGACCTACCCCACTTCCCCACACACCTATCTTCACCTCCACACATTTGTTCTCTCTCTCTTTTTTCCTCCATGCCCTATAACTCTGGGTGTTGCAGTGATAACCCACCTAGGGTATACCCTGGATGTTCCCAACCAGTTGGGCACCTGACCCCAGCCACCACTATCACACAGGGAACCCAGAGGGTTGGGGGGTGGTCAGAGGAGGCTACTAGTAGAGGCTACCCCTTGAGAAGGACCCAGAGGAGAAATGATTGCAAGATAGAAAAAGACCCAGAGACTGGCCGCTTCACACTCGAGTGAGACACTAGCTCCATGAATGCCTCTCAAACACGCATTGAGCACGTACCATGGCCAGGCCTTTGTTGGGGTGTGAGAAAACCATGAAAGACGAGACGAATGTGACCCTTGCACTGAGGTAGCTCCCAGTTAGGTAAGAAGAACAGACACTAAACAAATCATTAGACAAATAATGACTTCATGACATGGAGCACGTGTTGTGAAAGCATTAAGGGAGAGGCCGGGCTCTGAGCTGGAGAGGCAGGAAGGCTTCCCTGGAGAAGGGCTGGCAAGTTAGCCATGTAGGGCGAGAAGGAAGAGGCGGCCAGCCAGGATGGGTGACTGGACCTGGTTAGGAGCTGGGATGCTGGAACCCCCAAGAAGGGAGTAGGTGGCGGCCTAGGTGGGTCTTATGACAGGAAGTTGAGAAGTGTCCGAGATTAGCTTCTGTTTTTGCTGTGAGTAGGAGGCAAGGCTGGGGACTGCCGGATAAGTGTAACTCTAGGAAACAAGGGGAGAGGCATAACAGGTAATCTGGCTTGCCAACCTCAGGCCACTGAAGGTCCTCAAGACTACGCCTACCCTCCTGGCTCCAGCTGGGTAGGGCTAGACACAGCTGGAGAACACAAGTGGGAGATGTTCATCCAGGCTGTTTCATGCTTTCTAAAGAAACCGTGACGATGTTCCCTGCAGATAATGCACGTATCTAAGCTCTGCTGCTGAGTGTGTGTGGCCCCTGCGCCTTGCTCTCTCGCTGCCTCTGGAGAGCTCCAGGTGGGACTGGAGAGGTTCACCACACCTGGAGGGGGGCCACACAGGGAGGAGGTGTCAGTGTGTGGCCTCCCCCACCATTCTCCACAGAAGCTTCTGCACCCCCAAATGGCGGTCCAGGCCACTCCCTGGGCTGATGCTAGCAGGTTTCAGTGCCAGCCTAGGTCTCTAGTCCAGACCTGTTCCCCCACAGCAGTGTTGAGGCTGTGGGTGGGGAGGGAGCCCAGGAGCCCAGGATGGGGGCAGCCCTCCCCACAACTGAGGAAAAGCATCCAGTGTTTCTTCCCTCAGAGGAGACCGACAGCCTCACCACCTCCTCCCCTGTGTACCTGGACCCAGGATGCTGGGAAATTCATTGTGGACTAGAAGTAGATGAGCCCTGGAGCCTGCCAGAGTTCCCCCTGAATCCCTGGGGTCTCCTCCATTCCAAATTCCTCTTCATTCCTTCTCCTCCTCCCCCCCTTCCTTTTCCCCACATACCCCTAGTCCCAGGGCCTAGAGGCCTTGTCGTTCAGGCAGTGATTGTGCCTGTCCATCTGCACACTCCAGCCCAGGGTCTGGGCCCAGAGCTTTGGAAATGAGGTCTCAGTGTCCTCTGCCTCCCTCCTGCTGAGGCTGCCTCCTGGGCTAGAGTGCATGAGGGCATTACTGGCTGACTTTTTTCCTTTTCGTCTTTGGAAGGAATGAAGGTACTGCCTCCCTTCCCTCTTCCATTCCTACTCTGCCTTTCTGAAGTTGCCGGGCCAAGGTCCACCCCCAAGTCACAGCCTAATCCTTTGCCTGGAGTGGCAGGGTCAGGTGGCCTGGGCTGCAGGGTCCTAGAGAGGAGCCCCTTACCCATCATTCTCAATTCCCATCTGACTCAAGTCGCTCAAATAAACCGCTTTTGAGATGCAAATGTAAAATGCTCCCTCTCCCCACTTTTTCATTGAAATGCTTCAAATCTCAGAAAAGAGGAAAAAATGATGTGTTTAAGACAGCAGTGTCTCACCCGCCATCAAGCCTGATAAGGAATTGTTCAATTTTAATGAGACAGTTTGATTCCTTCAAGTGCCAAACTTTCAGGGAAGGCAGCACCGAGACTTAAGCACAGGAGACAGAAGCACAGGAACCTTGGAAGCTGGGGTTTATGCTGCACCAAGGGTCCCTGATCCCTCACCTCCCCGGCTTGGTGCCCCAGATGAAATAGACATGAAGGAGAGAGAAAGAGAGTCTATGAGAATCCTCTCCTCTCCCCTTCTAGACCTGCCAACTTTCCTCCCAGATTCCAGGCTGCCCAAACATATGGACCCTTTCAAACCCACCCCACCACCCCCGGGTCTCAGGGTGACCACACCCTCCAAGTTCTTCCCGAGAGAAAGCATCAGGTTTGAGTGTCAGCCTTGAACTGTGGAGCCTTTTTTTCCTTCCAACACACTCTAAAAAGGCTGTTTCTGTTTACAGGCTGGGGATCCTGCCAGTCCCTGGTTTGTGATAGGGAGAGCAGCCCCACTGCATGCCACAGCATCTACTCCCCAGAAGGCCTGCCCACTCCCTACTCCTCTCCTCCTTGGCCTCCAGTGCAGTGGGTGGCTCAAGCCAACTGGCCTGCCTGGGGCAGCCTTAGGGGGCCAGCTCAGCTCCAGGGACCTGGGCCCTCCCAGGGCTTCTCAACTTGAGCACTGGCCAATTTCCAAATTAAGGCACACACAGAGGATAGTATTTATAAAATGCATCAGGTGAATGGCAGAGGCCGCTGAGGATGGAAACACCAGTTCCACATTCCACTCAGCCTGATATTTCTATACACGACAGCTCCTTCCAACCATCTTGTTGGGAAGCTCTGCTCTGAAGCTTCTGAAGAGAGCCACTATTACAACAGGCTGGAGTTAGGGAGATGTTAGAGAGAACTTGATGGGCAGGGGTACTGAACACCAGAATGGATGATTCTGGAAGATCTTTCAGAAGATCCTTGCCCTTCTGAGCTAGAGCAGAGCACTGAGTACTGAAGACAGATGAGGCGCGGATGATCTCTGACGCTCTGATGGCCTGAAACTTACGGGCCACCCACGCACACCATGTCTTCTGTTTAATCCTGGTTTCCACCAGGCCAGCTGAGAAGAAAAACCCAGGAGGCTCCAGAGCGCCTGGAGAACCTTGTCTGCAAGTGTCTTTCTGGTGAGAGAGGGTGGGAAGCAGCAGCAGCCCCACCTAGATGCACAGGTGGTACCCTGGGGGAGAAAAGGCAGCCACTCCTTGGGTGAGGCCTGGCTTCTGCAGGTTGGCTCACCATCCCTCTCCCAGGAGACACGATCCAGTAGCTAAAGCGCCAAGCAATGGCAGGGACCGTGCATGCACTTGGTGCCCACTAAATGCTCGTTGACTGGGGACTGTGACTTGTGCTTTTGTAAGCTCTTATGCGTGAGGAAGATGGAGGTGGCATCTGGAGGGTGATGAGCAAGTCGATCATATTTTCATAACCCCAAATCACACTGCTCGTTCTGACAACCGATTAAAGAAAGTGTGATCTTATTTGTCTGAAAAAAATCGTTTGAATGTAAGAATCATGCACCTTGGGCTATATATAGAGCCAGGCACCTTTTTTAAAAAGAACAAGAAATTTGGACTGTCCTAGCAAATCCAGGGTGCCAGGCGCTGTGTGGCTTGGCATTTCCCCTCCACAAGCTCCAGCATGGACACAGTGTGACCTCACCAGGCTTCTTTGGAGTCAGAACCAGCCCAGCACACCTGGAGCAGCCCTGGGCAGCCTCAGTAAGAACCTCGCTTCTATTCCCCACCACAGGCACAAACTCTGGCCAGGATGGAGAAGCTCCTCCTGGTGTCTCCTCATGGGATGCCCCTTGGAGCCCAGCGATGTGTGCAGCCCAGAGGCAGAAGGACAAAGGGAGGGACGGGCTGGATCTGCAGCAGGGGAGTCTGGGGAGCATCAGGTTTTCTTTGGTCTCCAGAGAAGATGCCAGCAGAGAAATGCCAGGAAGGGCCTATATTTTATCCATTCTGAGATGCACATTCACCCCTCACCCCTGCCGTTCCAATGTCTCTGAAATCAGAATGCATTTTACAATGGACGACACCTTAGAGCCGTGTTGGGGTTTGATAACATTTTCCTCTTTCCTAGTGCTGCATAAAATAACGGTGTGTCTTACGTGCAGTTTTGTCTCAGAGCCTGTGAAATGTGGTGATTAACATCGTGGCCGTTGGCCAGAGCCAGTGGGTTGGGAGCGCTGGATCTTCAGGCCAGCTGCTTTCCATTTTTTGAGTCACTTAGCCTGGGTCCTGTAGCCAGGGACAGACTTTGCCTTTTCTTTCCATTACTTCTTCCCAAGGGGTTGGTTGCTGCATCTTGGAACCCTCTTCCCGTCAGCCCCTGCCTTTCTAGGTTGGGCCATTGGAGGATCCCAGGAGGACTCTGGACCCAGGTGGGCTGCGTTTAGACAGAGAGAATTCATCTCACTGAGCAGCAGTCTTGTTATCTGAGTGCTTGTTTTATTTAATTCTTTTGCTCAGCTTGGATTTTAAAGTTAATATTCGTGAAGGCTTACCTATACCAGGCACGTGTGCCTCAGCTGACTTAGTCCTCAATTACGATGATCCCTATTTTGTGGGCAGGAAAACTGAGGCTCCAGAAAGCCAAATAATCTGGTGAACTCCCAAAAGCTAGTAAGTGGAAGAGCCAGGACTTGAACCCAGGACTTCTGGTCTTCAGCTCATATGTTATACTAGCCTCTCTCATGCCAGAGTACCTCCTCTGTGGGGGTAAATTTGCTGATGTCTGAATTCCCGCCCAGATTGATATTATACTGTGAGAGCCAGCCAGGCAGCCCCTGCTTGTGAGAGATGCCAACCCCATGTAGGTAGGGTGCTGAGGACATGGGAGAAACTGGGGCTGGTGCTGGGGGTTAGAAGATAGCTCTGTACCAAGATGCTTATAATGGTTACAGGCATTAAGGAGGCATTTTTCATGTTTTCCTATTTTTTCTATAATATATGAGGCCTGACAATTAGATTGATGAACCTTCCTAGAAAAAGTACTATGTACTTCATTACTGAACATCACTAGGGCCACCTTCAAAGTACTCCCTTTGGGAAGCTATGCATAGACACCAGCACCTAGTCCACCCATCAAAGCAATTTTGGAACTCTTTTTCTAGAATGGCCATCAGAATTGTTGTTTTTTTAACTTTTAAATTTTTTTTTTTTTTTGAGTTGGAGTCTTACTCTATCACCCAGACTGGAGTGCAGTGGCATGCTCCTGGCCACAGCAGCTTTGACTTGCTGGGCTCAGGCGATCCTTCCGCCTCAACCTTCCAAGTAGCTGGAACTACAGGTACATACTACCATACCCGGCTAATTTTTCTTTTTTACTGTAGATCTGAGGTCTTGCCAACTTGCCCGGGTGGGTCTTGAACCCATGGGCTCAGGCAATCCACTCGCCTTGGCCTCCCAAAGTGCTGGGATTACAGGCTGAGCCACTGAGCCTGGCCTAAATTTTTTTCTTTTAAAGATGTGGGGTACAATTCAAGGTTAGGTATACAAATGTTAATTAGGCAGGTAACCTTGTTGATGAGGTGTGCCCCCCCTTCCCCTGGCAGCTCCCCTCAACTACCAATCCCACCCCACCTCCCCAGAAGTTTCCCACTACTGCCAATCCGTTTCTTACAGCATTATGATCATTGTTCAAGGTGTTGTTATTTGTTGAGGATGGACGGTTAAGCTCATGAACTTGCCACTGTGCACATACGTTGACAGCACTGTACAAATAACTGTGTTGGAACACCTTCCCTACTCACCTGATCTGGCCCCCAATGACTTTTTCCTTTGCCTGAAGATAAAGGAAATATTGAAAGGAAGACATTTGATGACATTCAGGACATCAAGAGTAATACAACAACAGCTCTGATGGCCATTCCAGAAAAAGAGTTCCAAAATTGCGTTGATGGGTGGACTAGGTGCTGGTGTTGGTGCATAGCTTCCCAAAAGGAGTACTTCGAAAGTGATCGTAGTGATGTTCAGCCATGAGGCATGTAGCACTTTTTCTAGGATGAGTTCGTGACCTTAACTGTCGGACCTCGTAAATAGAATACTTTTGTATCAGCAAAAAGCAGCAAGAACAATCGGGAATAAATACTAAGTTAGAAAATGCATGTGGCCTTTCCCAGCAGCCTTGGGTGTGGGGACTCTCCCTTACCCTGCAGAAGTTACCAGCGCTCAGAAGAAAGAGAACTCACCCTAGCTGCCCCCCTACCCCAGCCTGTGGTGCGCATATTTGCCATCTAAACTGTGCTCACAGTTTTACATCCTGGTTTACATTCTCCCTCCTCCAGGAAGCTCTCCACAAACACCCAGCCATGCACTTGTGTGTATGCTTCTGACGTCTGAACATCAACGGTAGTGGGCGCTGTGGGGTGCCGCCCAGATCTCCCTGCAGGACCACAGCCCTCATTTCCAACTCCTGGGATGCTGGAAACTGACAGTTCTTGGCCCCTGCCCACTGCAGAAGTGCCTCTTTCAAGGCTACAGTTTCCCTGGATAGCCACAAGCTAAGACAAGTCTTGACCTGATGTAGGGAACTCTGCAGGGCTCCCCAACCACCTTTGTTGTGACTGCAAAGTAGCCTGACTTCTCTGTGTGGCCTGTCCTGCCTCCTCCCTTCCTGCCTGACCTGCAGATCTCGACCCTGACTGAGAGCATTCCCCAGTACATTTTTCCCTGCATGCTGATTTCGTCCTCATAGTCTGCTTTTGGGGGCCTGAATTAGTCTGCTCGGGCTGCCATACAAAATACCACAGACTGGGTGACTTAAACAACAGAAGTCTGTTTTCTCACAGTGCTGGAAGCTGGAAGTCCAAGATCATGGTGTCAGCAGGGCTGATTTCCCCTGAGGCCTCTCTCCTAGGTTTGCGAATGGCTGCCTTCTTGCTGTGTCTTTGCGTGGTCTTTCCTCTGTGTGTGCACATTCCTGGTGTCTCTTTTTGTGTCTGAATTTCCTCTTCTTACAAGGACTCCAGTCAGATTGGACTGGGGCCTGCCTTAACTGTCTCGTTTTAACTTAATCGCCTCTTTAAAGGCCCCGTCTCCAAATACAGTCATGTATTGAGATATTGGGGGTTAGGCCTTCAACATAGGAATTCTGTGGGTTGGTGGGGAAGAGCACAATTCAGGCCATAACAGGACCCAGCATGCAACACTCATGACACTCTTGAGATGCACTACTTTTTGGTCATTTGTTAATCTTGTAGCCCATGTGAGCAGATACATTTCAAATGTGGAGGCTATACTAGCAGAACCCTTGAGTCAGATCAATAGACGTCATGAACCTTACTGCCTACAAACCAGAGTTAGGAGTTGGACACAAATCAGACAGAATGGGTTTGATTTGCTTATTCTGTGAAGAGGAGGGGGAACAAGCAAGACAAGGTGTAACTCTTGAGATGCACATACCTGAGCGAAAAAAACAGGCACACAAGCGGGGTGTGTCTCGGGACAGAACCATGACACAGTGCTGCAGGAACCCTGACAAGATTGGGGAGATGGCCTGGCGGGAGGATGTGGGTGAATTCCAGGACATGAGGATTCTGAACAAAGCTTGTTTTGAAGGATGTGAAGGGACTGGGCAAATAGGAGGAAGGAAAAGAAGGAGTTTTCCAAACATTTTTCTCTTTTGAAAAGTGGGGATAGGCCAGGCACAGTGGCTTATGCCTATAATCCCAGCACTTTGGGAGGCTGAGGTAAGAGGATTGCCCGAACCCACGGGTTCAAGACCAGCCTGGGCAACTTGACAAGACCTCATCTCTACAATAAATCAA
>NW_007059777.1:1007936-1026406 GCF_000164805.1 Carlito syrichta
GGCAGAAGGATCGCCTGAACCCAGCAGGTCGAGGCTGCAGTGGCTGTGAGCATGCCACTGCACTCCAGCTTGGGCAACAGAGTGAGACTCTAACTCACAAAAGAAAAAAGAAGAAAAGAAAAGTGGGAATGATAATTAAAAGCCTCAGAAGGCTGTTTTAAGGATAAATGATAGTATATCCAAAACAACAACAACAACAAAAACCATAGCAAACTATCAAACCCTTTGCAAGTGTATGATGCCTGCATCACAGGCAGTCTCAGAATTGTGCTACAGAAGCAGAAGTCTGGTCAGGCACAGAGAATGGGTTGGAGTAGAGGAGACAGGGAGCTGGGGTTCCAGGCAGATGCCACTGGCTCAACAGGAGAGGGCTAAGGAGGCAGGGGAGGGACAGAAGGCGATGGCCAGGATGAGGGGAGCGAGTGCGCCTCACGTGTCACCAGGCCCCAGACAGTGATTTGCACAGTGCTTTATGCCTAGCAGGTTCAATAGATGCTGATCGAGTAAATGAATGTCAGAAGCAGCCCCGGGCACCTGATCAATACGTACACATGTGTCTCCCGCTATGTGCTCCAAATGGGAAGAGGCACCAGTTGGCTTTGCAGAATGTAGCATCAATATGATGACTGCCTCACTTGCTTAGAACTGGAAGACTTACTGCATGCACTCTATGCCACTCCACTTGGAATTAGGCACTTTGCTGCCCCCCTCTCACCCCCTGCCCTGAAAATTCGGGGTGTTGGTGCTGGGTAGAACATCATCCATACTTCTCTCTAGCGACGAGGGTACAGAGTTGGGCAAACACCCTTCTCCACGGGCCCCTCTGGCCATTGCATCAGGTGTGCTCTGCTCACTGATTTGGACATGGCATCGCATTCATTCCAAATAACTTCAATTGTTGGTTTTCAGTTTTGCGTAGCAAAGCCCTGGGAAGTCATGCTTTGTATGGAATGCCTCAGAATGCTGATAAATGGTAATTCTATTGTGTGAAGTAGGAACACTCTTGTTAGCAGAAAAGCCAACCATATTATACGTGCATTATGTTTCAATCACAACCAAAACACAGGCTGTCAAGCTCACCGATGCCCGACGCCTCCCGAGCTTGCTTCTGCGCCCCTCCGTTCCCTTTTCTCTGTGAGTGTGTCACCACCAGGCACCTCCCAAGCTCCAGCAGAAATCCCAGAGTTCTCCTTGACTATTTGTCTCCCTGCTCACCCCATCCCCACTTTCACCCACATCTATCCAATGACTAAGTACCACGAGAAATGAACTCCCGAGTTAGCTCCTGATTCTGAGCATGTCTCTCCATCCTCATCCCCAGAGTCTGGCCCCCCAGTGGCTCTGCCATCCCGATGGATCCCCTGAATCTGTCCTGATACGATGATGATCTGGGGAGACAGTACTGGCACTGGCACTTCAAAGGGTCTGAAGGGATGGCAACTTGCCCCATTACAACTATTACTTGATTCCAGTGACCACCTCGCTTACCTGAAAACAGTTGCAATCTCATCCCCTGTTGAGTTCTCTTCAACACCACAGCAGCCAGTGACCCTTCTAGAACACCAATCCAATGGGGTCATTCCTCTGGGCCCAACACTTCGGGGCTTTTAAGCTGACAAGACAAAATCTGGCCTATGAATGTCCCTTGAGTTTAATTTTCCCCAACTTGGCATCATGCCCTATGTTTTTAGCCAAACAGAATTATTTGCTGTTTGGGATCATGTTGTGTTCTCTCTAACTGGAACAACCCTCCTCTTCAGTTGCCAGACTGAGTCCTCCTTCCTCTCAGAAGATACCTCCTTCAGGAAGTCTTCCATCCTGGGATGGGATGCCCATGCCTCAGGGCTCTCACTTGCATGCACACACAGAACCTCATCATCTCTTCCTTGGATCCCTGCTACAGCCTCCCTGCTGGTGTCCTGATTCTGCTCTGGATCCCTCCAATCTCTACCCTGCAGTCAGAATCATGTATGCAAGAGGCACATCTGATCATGTGGTTACCACTGCCCTCAGGGGCAGATCTGAACACCTACTGTGACTTTCTGTGATCTCACCAATTGCCACCTCCTCAAATTCAACTCTTGCAAGTCTCTCTCTGCACCGCCTATCCTGAATCTCTTTCAAGCCCTCCACATGGCACCTGTTTTCTAACTCTGTGCCTTGCATGAGCGGCTTCCTATGTCTAGACAAGGCATGTCCAACCCACAGCCTGCGGACCCCATGCTGCCCAGGGCAGCTAGTGATGAGGCTCCACAAATTTTTTTTTTTTGTTGGAGTCTTATTCTTGTCACCCAGGCTGGAGTGCAGTGGCATGCTTATAACCACCACAGCCTCAACCTGCTGGGCTCAGTTGATCCTTCCGCCTCAGTCTTCCAAGTAGCTGGAACTATAGATGCACACCACCTGCCCAGCTTATTTTTTGATTTATCGTAGAGACGAGGTCTCACCAAGTTGCCCAAGTTGTCTCAAACTCCCAGGCTCAGGCAATCCTCTCACCTTGGCCTCCCAAAGTGTTGGGATTATAGGCTGAGCCACCACACCTGGACCACAAAATATTTTAACATGCATTTTTTTTTAGCATTTATTTTCTTCATGACCCCATGTGTAATTCTATTTTTGAAGTTCACAGTTATACCTTATTCATGACATCACTTTTTGGCAGCATATACATTTGTGAGCAGCTGTTTTCAATTATGAACCATGCAAAGAACAAAATGCGACAAACATTTCTGACAAGCACCTTGAGAATGCACTAAGAATGGTGACCACTTCCATTGAAACAGACATTGATAGATTAGTTTTACAAAAACAAGGTCAAATTTCCCATGAGTTTCATTTTGTTCTCATTTTTCTAAACATTATAATAAATATAACAAATAAGAGTTGGGGTGCATGGGAGGCTGGTTGGAAAAGGGCCAATGCTCAGTGTATATAAGTAAAAAGAGAAGTCTAATTACTTATATACACTAACTATATTATATAATTTATATGTGGCCCAAGACAATTCCTCTTTACTCAATGTGACCCAGGGAAGCTCAAAGGTTGGACGCCTCAGTCTAGACCTTCCTGGAACTCCCAAGTGTTTAACTGGCTAATTTCTACATACCCCTAGGTGTCTGTCATTTCCTCTGAAAAGCCTCCTTGAATACCTAAACTAGGTTATGTATCTTTCTCCCCATTCCATCCCCTGGTCCCTTCTACCCGTAGATTTAATTAGTCAATTAACTGGCTGTTGTTTTTCCTAGAATGTGAGCCATGGAACCATGTGTATTTTGTTCCTGCCTCCATTTCTAGACTGTATAGAACAATGCTTCATAAATATTTGTAGACTCAAGAATGAATGATGCTCATTTCTGTTTCGATGTCTGGGAGGTGGAAGGTCTAGCAAACTTACCTTAAGTGTGTGGTACATGTGGGTTGTATTCAAGTCATATTTGTTGAATAAATGAATGAATGAGTGATCAGCTCTGTTCACGCTCATCTTACTATACTTAAAAAAAAAAAATTATAGCCGGGCTCAGTGGCTCAGCCTGTAATCTCGCGCCTTTGGGAGACTGAGGTGAGCGGATTGCCTGAGCCGCGGGTTCGAGACCTGCCTGGGCAGCGAGACTTCATCTCTACAATAAATAAAAAAATCAGCTGGGCGTGTTAGCGCGCGCCTATAGTTCCAGCTACTTGGAAGACTGAGGCGGAAGGATCGCAGGAGCCCAGCAGGTCGAGGCTGTGGTGGCCGGGATCGGCCACTGGACTCTAGTCTGGGCGACAGAGTGAGACTCCAATTCAAAAAAAAAAAAAATTATATTTGCTCCTGTGATCTACCTGCTATGAAAACCGGCCAGCTGCAGAGTGGCAGGAGGCCCAACATTTTAAGAAAATTATTATTATTATTTTTGAGTTGGAGTCTCACTGTGTTGCCCAGGCTGAAGTGCAGTGGCATGTTCACGGCCACCCCAGTATCAAGGTGCTAGGCTCTGGCCATCCTTCTGCCTCAGCCTTCCAAGTAGCTAGAACTACAGGCATCCGCTACCATGCCCAGCTAATTTTTTAATTTATTGTAGAGATGAGGTCTTGCCTATTTGTCCGGGCTGGTCTCCAACCTGTGGGCTCAGGCAATCTTGCCTCGGCCTCTCAAAGTGCTGGGATTACAGGCTGAGCCACTGAGCCCTGCCAAGACAATTCTTAGTGGTAAAACTGAAAATCCCGAGTTGGAGAATTCTCGCCGTTAAGTGCCAAGGGTTGGCTGCTAAGTGCCTGGGGGAGGCCGTCCCACTCATGCTGTGTCCGTCTGTCCCGGTCAGAGCCCGGCCACCCAGTGGCTCCGCCGCCACGATGGATCCACTGAATCTGTCCTGGTACGATGATGACCTGGAGAGGCAGAACTGGAGCCGGCCCTTCAACGGGTCAGAGGGGAAGGCGGACAGGCCCCATTACAACTACTACGCCACACTGCTCACCCTACTCATCGTCATCATCGTCTTTGGCAATGTGCTGGTGTGCATGGCCGTGTCCCGCGAGAAGGCGCTGCAGACCACCACCAACTACCTGATCGTCAGCCTCGCGGTAGCTGACCTCCTCGTAGCCACGCTGGTCATGCCCTGGGTTGTGTACCTGGAGGTAGGTGTGGCCTCAGCCTTGGCCTTGGCCTCCCGCTGGCTCCTTCTCTGGGGGACCCTGCCCTGGAGCCTAGACTCTGGTTCCCCACTGATTCTACCTGCAAGCTGCCTGGTGCGTCCTCAGGGGGTTTCTTCCCTGCTCTAGGCTTACTTTTTCTGCTTTTGAAATGGGCAGACCATCTTCTTGAGAATCACAGCTACCATGTATAAAGTGCTTCTGAAGTGTCAGGCCTCACGCTAAGGACTTTATATGCAGCATTTTCCTGTGTTATCCTATCCTCAGAGGAGCTCAGAGGCTGCCATTTGCATCACTGTTTTGCAGATGATAAGCCAGGTAGCCAGGGAAGTTAGGTGACTCCTCTAGCATCACACTTCTGGCAGGTTCAGGCTGGAATGCTGTCTAACCTCCGAGTTGGTACATTAGGTCATAGAGGAAATGGGGGTACCGGGTGAGGCTCTCCAAAGAGGGGCACATTCATGCTCCGAGCCTGGACCCTTCATTCCTCTCTCCCCACTTTGGAGATAGGGCTGGTGCTCTGTGCTCTCCTCATCACCCCAGCCCCCACCCCCAGGGAGCCCATGTCCAGGACCTCTGGGTAGGGCTGCCCTGGACTGTGCTAAGCCCCTTCCTTAGGAAGAGTCACGTAGCTACCCACTCTTCAGTCCAAGACAGCACCCTCTGCACCTTGGAATGGGGTGTAATCAACCCCTGTTAAGGTACAGACACCATGCCTGGTGCCATGTAGATGCATATACTGACCCCACGAATACTCTCTGTAATCCTAGGAGTCCATACTGCTTTTCTCACAGTACAAAATAGAAAAGAGAGGCTTTGGGGAAGAATCACCTTTCTTTACCCAGGTCACACAACGCAGGGAAAAACTGCTGATGGGGAAATCCTGAAATGGGGATCTTCCTCTGCGTGGACAATGCTTCAGAGCTGGCAGGCAGAAGTGAAAGGGTCTAGGGGACATCGGTGGGCACGAGCTGGGTCCTGATACTTTCTCTGCCCGGGATTCTGGGGTGGCTCGTCTAGGGCTGAAGCAACCTAGGACTTGGGATGCATGGGAGGCTGATCAGGAAAGGGCCAATGCTCAGCTCCCTGAGTTATTACCCTCCTGTCCTGGGCAGGAGAGAAACTGGCTGGAGCCTCGGGGGGCCAGTCCTGGCCTTGGAGGGAAGGAATGCCATTGTTGAGAAAATACAAAGCCTTTGTAGGTAGGAGCAGAGGAGACATCTAGAAGAACAAGCTCGGGTGAGGAGGAGAGGCTGGTGGAAAGGGACACACTTCTCTGTCCCCAGACCCCTGGGGGGCTTGTGTACTTCCTGCTGTCACCACCACACTGGCACCCATGAAACTTTGGTCCATCACCTCTTGGTTTTCTGGATATTAAGGAAGAACCGAAAGGAAGCACAATAAATACCAGACAACATAAAGCCATGCAAGTGACACAGGCCAGAGGTCTAGTCCTTCCATGGCTCACATGTTTCTAAACTTTTGTCTACCCTGCGTCTAGTCTGTGGCCTCTCCCTGAGGGGCCCCTTCTCAATTCTTAGGCTTGATCCTCTCCTGCTGCCTTCCAAAGGAGGGTCCAGAGCTCAGACCACCAAGGAAAAGCAGTAGAACTAGCAACCTCTCTGTGCCTCAGTTTCCTTTTCTCTAAAATGCGGTTATTGATAGTACGTATCTCATCACATTGTTTGAGGCTCCAATGAGTTAATATATGAAAAGTGCTTAGAATGGTGGCTGGCACTTACAAGGCACTAAGTAAATGCTGGTCATGACAATGATAATGACAATGAAGATGACCATAGACATCAGCACTGTTCCACATACAGAGGGCTCCTCCCATCCTCTTCACCCTCCCCATGCTGAGACAAAGAGGCACTCTCTTCCCAGAGGAAGGTATATTTTGCCCAGGACTCTGGACATGGATTCTGTTGACTTCCAGACCCCCTATCCCTATCCAGACACATGGGTAGGGACAAATCCATACATGGGCCGTTTTGGGTTTCTGGGAATCTGCAAGTCCTTCAAACAGAGATTTTTTTTTTTTTTTTTTTTTTGAGTTGGTGTGTCACTCCATCACCCAGGCTGAAGTACAGTGGTACATTCATGGCCACCTCAGCGTTGACCCACTGGGCTCCAGCGATCCTTCTGCTTCAGCCTTCCAAATAGCCAGAACTCAGGTGTGTGCTACTACATCTGGCTAATTTTTTTTATGTATTGTAGAGACAAGGTCTCGCCAAGTTGCCTGGGCTGGTCTCAAACCCGCGGACTCAGGCAGTTCACTCACCTTGGCCTCCCAAAGCACCGTGATGACAGGCTGAGCCACTGAGACCGGTTAAACAGATTTTTACACATACTTGCTCACTGTTTTGTTTTGGTTTTTTCTCACATGAAGTTTCCATTTATTCTGGGACGGGTTAGGATGAGCACCTGAGCCTCTAATAAGGTTTGCTGCACTGACGGCCTGCACAGTACACACCCCGTCTGGGGCTCATGCCTAGAGACTGAATCCTGAGGCCAACACCCCTGCTGTGGAGGGCAGGGACATACAGTGAGTCCTCTGGGGCAGAAGTGGTCCTGGCGACTGCATAAGGGCCTGTGGTCAGAGGGGGAGCACTGACTCCCTGCCAGGGGCAGAGGGTAATTAGGCAGCTGGGTGGTGACCCTCAGGTCAGATGCTCCCTGTTATGTTAAAGGTGAAGCTGAGTATGTTGAGGGCCAGGGTGCAGAAGGCTACAGTTTGAGCTCCGCCCTGTGAGAACACCTTCTAGCGCTGGACAGGGAGCCCTGCCAAATGGACATTATCTTAATTGTTTATGGCCCTAGAGAAAGTCCTTAGTGGAGTCTCATTCTACCCTGCCAACCTCTCAACGCATCCTCACAACCACACACTGCACCTTCTCTAAGAGATGTTCTTGTCTAGAATGTTTCATTCTGTTCCATCTCCAGCAGTGCCCAAATGCCCCCAATAGCCTGCCACGCCAGCACCTGTCTGGGTCCGGACTAGGTATGCATTATTTATCCTGCTCGGTGTATGAGGACACGGTGGTTTTGGAGTGAGGGGTCCAGGTTCAATTCTCGACTGCACCTCGTTTCCTCTGGATAGCCATGGGAGGAGTTCCTGAGAAATAACAGTGCCAGCCGGGAGCCACCTGTCTGCATGTGCCAATTCCGTGCAGGCCTCACAGCCCTTTGAGGCGATGCTTCCTGTGTGCATTTAATACTAGAAGAGAAGATGAGATTAAGGAGGTGAGCAGAGTTCTCAGAATGACTCGCTCACTCTATCAGCATGTACTGAGCACTTCTCTGTCCTGCACCCGTCCTGGGAACTGCAGGCTAAGGCACTGGCCTGCCATGGACGCAGAGGCTGACAGGGCCATTGCAGTGTAGTCTGCTGGAGGTGACAGTGAAGCAGTCCTCAGAGGAGGTGTGGGGCACATGGCCCAGCCTGGAGGTGTGAGGGAAGGCTTACAGGCGGAAGCGACACTTTAGGAAGAAGAGACAGCTGGCTGCAGGTATTGGGGACAGACAGTCGTGTCATTTGCCTCTGAGTTTACTGTCTGCAATCCATAGACATGAGCATGAAGTGTCTGGGACAGTGCCTGACATATGGTAAGTGCCTGCTATCACTATAGTCATTACTGGGATTTTGCCAAGCCAGCTCATGGCCCTTCCTGTCGGTCTCAGCTTCATGTGGAAACAGTGTCAATAAGTGAGGCTCGGAGGTACAGAGAAAAAAACACTGTGTGCAGCCAGCAAACCTGGGGCCAGTCCTTTATCTGCTACTAAATCACCAAGTGATCTTGGACAAGTCTGTTTTCTTCTCTGATCCCCGGTTTGTCCAGCCTTGAAATGGCCACCTCTCCTTTTCAAGTCTTTTTGTTTGCCGAATGCTTTTCACATAATTATCTCCTTTTTTGACAAGCTGGCTGGTCCCTTCCAAGACAGCTTCAGAGAGCACATGGGATATGATGCCCAAAGACCTTGCTCTGAGTTCCAGGCCAGCTGCATGTGTGCTGGGCAAACTTAGCCACGCCACGCAGCTTCTCTGAGCTTCAGTTCCCTCGCCTACGAATGGGGACAGGCAATCACTTCTTGTAAGAGTTTTAGGAGCAGTAAATGAGATCAAGTCCAGTGCCCACCGTAGATGTTCTGTAGACTGTGGTCACAAAGACATATTCTTGAGTCTTTTGAGTCCACAGTCCCTTACTTCTCTCCAGATCAGTTGCTCCTGGGACCACAGAAAAAAACCTCTCCCTTCTTCTGGCCTCCAGATAGGCCAGTGTGGGGAGGAGTGTCAGATCTCCCTGAAGGAAGGGACTGTGTCTGAATTGTTCACAACTGTATCCAGGAGTCTAGGATAGAGCCTGGCACACAGTAAGTTGCTCAGTAAGTGTTTGCAGGAAAGAAGGACTACAGGGGCGAGGGAAGGAAAGAGGAAAGATGGAGAGGAGGGTCCTGATATCTCAGACCTAGATGCCCAGGGTCATGGAGGCAGCCCCCAAGCACCAGTCCTAGGAAGCACGTCAAAGTGGGGTGTGAGCCAGGCAGGCTTGGGTCCCTGCCCAGTGGTGCCCTAATGGTAGACTCTATTTTCGGCAGGGAAGCCTCTTCCATGCCCTTCCTCCCAGCTCCCGACTAGACATGCAGCCATCAGCTCCTGCCCACCTGGTCAGCACAGCAGCACAGGAAGCCAGGAGAGGCCCCAGGACAGGCCGCTGAGAAGGCAGTGAGCCCCCAAGGAGGCAGTGCCACACAAGAGGCTTCCTGTGTTCTGGGGAAGGCTGCTGTTTCCTTCACACAAGACGATAGCAGCTGTACTGCCCATCACTGAGCTTAAATGCCACCGTTTGGTTGGATGCCTGGGAGCAGAAGAGAGGGCAGTGATGAGAATGAGCAAAGTTATAATTAGCCCTGCTGCTGAGCTGCATGGTGACATGATGTCTGCCCTGCTCCTGTCACAGGAGGGGCTTTCCCGTTCCCTTCTGCTCCCATTGGCAGAAGCCAAAGGTGTATCTGACTCTGTCCGCAGGGACCCGGGCTGCTCCAAACTTCCAGAGTGTGTGTGTGCAGGAATGGGAGGTATGGGGGTGTGGATATGTGTCTGGGAGTGTGGGGTGTGTGTGTGTGTGTGTGTGTGTGTGTGTGTGTGTGTGTGTGTGTGTGTGTGTGTAAGGGGAAGAAAGGAAAGAAGAGAGACAGAATACAGAGAAGAGGAGAGGGAGAGGAAAAGGGAGAGGAGAGGGAGAGGAAACAGGAGAGGAGAGAAGAGAGAGAGAAGAGAGGAGAGAAAGAGAAGGGAGTTGAAAGTTGAAAGATAGAGAAAGAGAGAGAGAAAGAGAAAGAGAGGAAGAGTGAGCAGAATGCTCTTGCCACGAGCCAGACTCCTTACTTGCCATCATGCCAAGCTCCTTAGCCCCCTCCCCAGCCCCTCTGGTGTTCCTAAAGCCCAGACTGTCCGTCTCTCATTCTTCAGGTACAGTAAGGAGCAGAAATATCATCCCTGTTTCATACAGTCATCATCTTCACCATTGTTCTTAACAGGCAATCTGGGGGCCCCAACTGCCACGATCCAGGCCAGTCACTGAAGGGCTTGCCTGGCTCACCCAGAACCTGGGGCCCAGCAGGACAAGAAGCTGAACTCAAAGGCCTTGGGCAAGTCGCTGTGCTTTTCTGAGGCTCAGTTTCCTCACTGACACAATGGGTGTTCTAAATTAAACCCGGGATTCACTGTGTCGAGTTATGGTTGAATGATAACACAGGGAAGCCCATGCCATGGGAAAGAGAGTTCAGTGTGACTCACAGTTTCCCTAGAAACGCGAGGCCCAGCATGCCACGCAGGGCACAGGAGGAAGCACCAGGCTTGGGTCAGGGAGCAGAAGTGGGAATGAGGGGAGGGCCTGCAGCCTTATGGGGCTCTCGGGAAGCTTCAAGGCGGAACAAAGTAAACCGTTTAGGAGTGGCTAGTCTGAACCATTCCAGCAGGCTTTGGGCTACTTTGGGCGGTTCCTCGTTGGGATGACTTGGGGCAGGGAGAGCATGGGCTTGGTGTATGGGGTTAGATACAGGGGATGCCTGGCTTGCGCTGAAGAGGCATGCTCCCGAGTCAGCCATTTCCTGTCTTTAGGAATTAGCTGACCCTGGGAGGGGCGGTATCTCCCCCTGGGTTTGTAAGGCCCCCAAACGCCAGAGTATCAGGAGCATAGAAAATAAGACGATACAGTCCATACAGCTGTCTCTGTGATGAAGGGATGCCCAGAATCTCAGAAAACATGGGACTCACAGGGTGATCATGCAAAGACCTACACATTAAGGTTCTAAGTTGAGGCACCCAGTGTGTAAGCCAGTGGTCTTTCTTCTAGCACAGTTCTAAACCCAAAGAGAATGTATGTGTATGGGAAGAGAGAGGCCAGGGGCAAGGGCGTCAGACCCCATGGACACCACTCCCTTTGCTATCCCCTTCTCCCCCAGACCCCAGCCAGAGACAAGACTCCCTCAATTGCCCTCTAAGCCCATGGCCCCCCTGGCCCTAGAGGACTAGCTATAGGACTTAGGCTCATCTCTCCCTCCTGCTGTTCATCTATTGTGCTGTGTTGTCTCCAGGTGGTGGGCGAGTGGAAATTCAGCAGGATTCACTGTGACATCTTTGTCACTCTGGACGTCATGATGTGCACAGCAAGCATCTTGAACCTGTGTGCCATCAGCATCGACAGGTGAGCCCAGCCAGGGTGGGAGAGGTTGCCCTGGCTTTTCACCATTCCAGCTGTCCCACCTTGCCTCAGGGTCAGGCTGTCTGTGATGCTAAGCGGTTGGCTGTGTGTGTGGGGGGTCCATGTGCATGTGAGTACATGCATGTGTGTGTGCATGCATGTGTGTTTGACTAGAAGGGTACAGATTCCCTAAAGAAAGGCAATCTACGGACAGTGATGCTACCAGGATACCCAGACAGTGACCCAGGTATAAGAGGGAAAGTATGAGTCTGGGCATGGTGGCTAATGCCTGTAATCCCAGCACTTTGGGAGACTGGGGCAGGGAGTTTGCTTGAGCCCAGGAGTTCAAGACCAGCCTAGGCATCATAGCAAGACCTTATCTCTATAAAACATTTAAAAAATTAGCCAGGCATGGAAGTGCATGCCTGTAGTCCCAGCTTACTCAGGAGGCTGAGGCAGAAGGAACACCTGAGCCCAGGAGGTAGAGGCTGCGATGAGCCATGATCATGCCACTGCACTCTGGCCTAGGTGACAGAATGAGACTCAAAAAATAAAAATAAAAAGAGGGAAAGTATGTAATTCTGATGGAAACCCTAGCTTGATCACTTCCTACTTAAACACCTTGGAAAGATTGTGGAAGTTCTCAGAACTCCCAGTTTCATTTTCTAGAAACTGATGATGGTGACGCCTTTCCTTGGAAGCTACAGTGTCTAATTATTCATGTGGCTGAGGGACCCAGGCTGTGCCCACCTTGCTAAGCTGTATGGTTGGAGCCTTTTACTTTGCACAGCATGCCACTGGCTCCCAGAGGCCCTGGTCATGCTCCCCTCATGGCATCCTTGGAAGATGAAATGTCACTGAAGGAGAAGTGCTGGGTGAAGAAATGTGAGGGAGGATTATAACCACTTGGCATCATTTCTGCTAAATGAGACTCAAGCCTTGTTCTGATTGGCCTGGCTACTGGTCCATCAACAAACACTTCCACCTTCTGTGTGCTCAGTACAGGTGCAGTGGCTACAGTTTCAAAGGTGCCAAGACCCAGGTCATAGCCCCTCAGAAAGCCTAAAATCCAAGTGGGGCCATTAGAATGACAGATATGACTCAAGTAGTAACTGGCCAGCCATGAAGTGTGTGATTGGGCTTTGCCAACTGTCCTCGCTGTCTGAGTTTGGGAACAGAAGGGAGGATTGACTCAGTATATCAGGCAGGCCTCAGGGTGGGTCATCTGTCCAGCCCCAAGGAGTGGGAGTGACTCTGATGTGTGCATGTTGTGGAGTGAGGGGTCCCTGGGCCTGCACCCCAGATTCAGGGTCCCCCACCCCTTGCAGGTACACAGCGGTGGCCATGCCTATGCTGTACAACACGCGCTACAGCTCCAAGCGCCGGGTCACGGTCATGATCGCCATCGTCTGGGTCCTGTCCTTCACCATCTCCTGCCCGCTCCTCTTCGGACTCAACAACACAGGTGGGTCCCGCCTTTGCCCCCGAGCTCAGCTGGGCCTGGGCCCCTGCTCCTGCACAGGACTCTGAGGGAGCTAAGCCCCTGGCACAGAGATGGGCAGAGGCCCAGTGGGGGCCTATTCTCTGCCCTGAGCCAAGGCCAGGCTGGGTGTCCAGGGCGAAGTCCGACTCTTGATTGTAGTTTGGGCCAGAGAAAAAACAAAGGCCGGGACACAATGGGGCTGGATGAGTGGCAGAGATAATGGCACAGAAGGATGCCTGGCAATTATCAACTTTGCTTATTAAATGGAAGCAGCCTCACCAATTGTGTGTGTGTGTGTGTGTGTGTGTGTGTGTGTGTGCGCACACACACAAACATGGGGTGAGGGGAGGCCACTGAAGGCGAGCTGACTACGTGTCCCTTTCTGTGGGAGGTAGATTTAGGAGCATCTCAGACATAGGAGACAGAAAGCATCTGCCAGCATAGTGCTTCTTTTCGTCGGGGAGACAAGAGCTATTGCAGGTGCATCTCTAGAGACAACACAGGATACAACAAAGCCTGGAAAATGGGTGGTACAAGATCTATGTGTTGCAGGAATTCTGGGAGGTGGGCTAAGTATACCTAGATTAATCTGAGAAGGCCCCGAGATAGGAAATAGATATCTGGTAGACCTGGAAGGAAGCACAGAAACATATGAAATACATCAGAACACAGGTGAGTTCAGCAGAGTTATCTTGTTCCTGAAATTCAAAGGTGGCAGACCTCTCCCCAACCTACAGACAATATTAAAATAGTGACTTACTCTTTTTTATTTTTTGAGTCAGAGTCTCACTCTGTTGCCCAGGCTGGGGTGCAGTGGCACACTCACGGCTACCCCAGCATCAACTCGCTGGGCCCAGGAGATTCTTCCGCCTCAGCTTTCCATGTAGCCAGAACTATAGGCGCACGCTACCATGCCCGGCTAATTTTTTGATTTACTGTAGAGACGAGGTCTTACTAAGTTGCCCAGGCTGGTCTTGAACCCTGGGGCTCAGGCAGTCCTCTTGCCTTGGCCTCCCAAAGTGCTGGGATTACAGGCTTGAGCCACACGGCTGCCGACTGGCCTATTCTTTTAAAATAATTTTTTTGTGTCATTTCTTCTGAATATTCTGGCTCGACTCCTGTACTCAGAAATGACCCAAACTAATGACCAGGTAGCCAGGGAATAGTCACGGGAAAACTTGGAAGCAGTCAATCACAGTTTAGCTGTTGCTCACAGCTGTGTTTTTGGGATTCATGCTGCACATTTATGTGCATCTGACATTGCTGAACACCCTTCACCACTTAGTCACATTCACAGTCTCTGTAAAATTGCTCCCCGTTCTTGCAAAAGAGGTCAGTGGGCGCACCGGCGCTGTGGCCCGGCGGGCCCACTGACGCCCCTCCCGCCGGGCTTTCCTTCCCCCAGACCAGAACGAGTGCATCATCGCCAACCCGGCCTTCGTGGTCTACTCCTCCATTGTCTCCTTCTACGTGCCCTTCATCGTCACCCTGCTGGTCTACATCAAGATCTACATCGTCCTCCGCCGACGCCGCAAGCGGGTCAACACCAAGCGCAGCAGCCGAGCTTTCCGGGCCAACCTAAGGGCCCCACTCAAGGTCTCAAGACCCCCTCCTCCCCTCCAAGTGTCCCCACCTTACCCTGACCCAAGGGGCTCGACCTGTGCTCAGGTGGGGGCTTGGGACACTGCTGTGAGGCTGAGGTCCAGGCTGCAGGAGCACCAAGGGGCGGGGCAAGGGCAGATGTGGAAGGCGTGGTCCTCAGGCGAGGAGGGTCTGGATCTCCAGACGGGGGAGGTGGGGGCCACAGTGCACGCCAACGGGGCGGAGCCTTGGCTTGGAAGTCTTTCCAGCTGAGTGCAGCGTCGCCTGCTTGGTACCTCCCTGGACTCCTGGCTTCCTCTTTCCTTGGCCTTTCCTTTCTCCATCCTGGTTTCTTTGTCCCCTCTTCCCTCCCTGTGACTCCTCCACTCTATTTCCTTTACCATCCACACTCTCTGTCTTCCCCCCATGCTCACCTCCTTTGTCCCACCTTCTGTCTTGTGAATCCTTCCCTCTCCCCAGCCCCTCCCAAGGAAGATACGTGGGCATGGACGGAAGAGGAGCTTTGGGTTAGATGCATCAGGTTCAGTTCCTGGCACTGCCACTTTTTTGTTGAGTGAACTTGAGCAAGTTGCTTAACTTCTCTGAGCTTCCGTTTCCTCGTCTGTTAAATGGGAATCATAACACCAGCCTCACAGGGCAGTCTTGAGGATTCCCTCTGAAAAGAGACATGAGCGTGCCTCGCATGGCGCCAGGCCCTCAGCAGGTGTAAAAATCAGGGTCCTATTGTCCTTCTTCCTGCTCACCTCTTCTCCTCTCCTTACCAACCTTGGTCCTTGCCCCGACTGCCTCCCACGGCCCCGCCCTCCTGACCTCTGAGCCCCTCTGTCCATCTGAGTTCTCCATGGACTACTCCACCTTGGGTCTCCCCCGCCCCTGCCCCCTCGCCACCTCGTGTGACCCATGTGCTGGCTCACTCCACAGGGCAACTGTACTCACCCTGAGGATATGAAGCTCTACTCCGTTATCATGAAGTCTAATGGGAGTTTCCCAGTGAACAGGCGGAGAGTGGTAAGTGCTCAGGTCAGGGACCCAGAGCCTGCCTGCAGAGAGGCCCGCCAGCCATGACTCTGAGGCCTCAGCAGCTGGTCCAAGGGAGAAGCACCTCCCAGCATCCTCTCCTTTGCCTTGGCTGAGGGCAGACTCACCGTGCACACCTCCAAGCAGGAGTGGAACAAGGAAACGGTTGGGAGAAAGGACTTGGCCATAACCGCATAGCACGATTGATAATAATGGCTATTCCCATTTCTCAGACATCCGTCAAATTCCTATTAGCCATCAAATCCTCAGTACAGCCCTGGGAGGTAAGCCTTATTGATCGAATCGATCTTCAATTCACAGAAGAGGAAACAGAGGCTCAGAGAGGTCAGGTAACTCACCCAAGTCTCAATAGCCAGTTGGTGACACAACACATATTTAAGCCCAGATTTGTGTGGCTCTGAATCCACGCCCGTGTTGTTTCCACTGGCACATGCTGCCTGTGGACAGGCAGGTTCTGGGGCTGGAGGCCAGGAGTCGGGGAGGACAGAGCAGAACCCCACAGGGACTAGCGGTGAAGCACAGCCTGTAAGTAGAGCCCAGGAATGCAGGATCACAACAGACCCCAGGCTCTGCCTGGTGATAGCGTTCCAGGGACCAAGGAGCAGGTGTTTCATCCCCTAGCTGGACGGAAGACCGGGCCTGGGAACCCACAGAGGGCCACACACAACGTCCAGGGCAGATGTCCTTGGGAAGCAGAGTTCCCATTATTCACCTGCACTAAAAGGGTAGGACCGAGGAGCGGTTTAGGAAGCAGGAACCAAAGCAGGGCCTAAGGGTCAGGCCAAGTTATACTGCCAGGCCACATCATGAGGCTGCATTTTGGAGGCTCAGGCTAAGACCTCCAAGGCCTCAAACTGGCGAGCCTGAGGAAAGAACCCAGAAGCCATGAGGGTATCCATGCCAGGGTCCTCCAGGTCAGCCCAGCCGGGATGAAGGGAGCCCCAGGGGTCAGCCCCTTGGCACCTGGATCATCCTAGTCAGGAGAATATGGCATCCACATGTGCATGATGGTGCAGGTGGCCATGAAGCAGGAAGCCCCTTGTGATAGCCTGGCAGGGAGACCGAGAGGGGGTGCCCTCCATGCTGTTAGAATTTGAGTCCCGGAGGCAGGACTGAATGTCATCCACTGTTTACACCAGGTGTGGCGCCTGGCACTTAGCTGACTCTCAGTAAGTGTTGTTCAGGTCATGAGAGAGACGTCCCCAGTATGGAGTCCACATAGGACGGTTGGGGGTACTGAGGCTACATGGGGATTGCTGTGGACAGGGGGTCAGGGACAACTGCCATGGCTCCTGGGTCTCGTACCAGACAGACCCTGCCTTCTCCCACCAGCAATCATCCTCTTTGCCTCTCTGGCAGGGTGACCCTGTGGGGCTTGCAGGGGTCTCCAGAGGGGGACAGGGAGGGTCGCTGAGGCTGGGTGGCTGATGCCCAGGAACCGGCGTGGCTTTACCCAGCACTCTCTGCCTCTGGTGCAGGAGGCTGCCCGGCGAGCCCAGGAGCTGGAGATGGAGATGCTCTCCAGCACCAGCCCCCCCGAGAGAACCCGGTACAGCCCCATCCCGCCCAGCCACCACCAGCTGACTCTCCCCGACCCGTCCCACCATGGTCTCCACAGCACTCCTGACAGCCCCGCCAAACCAGAGAAGAATGGGCACGCCAAAGACCACCCCAAGATTGCCAAGATCTTTGAGATCCAGACCATGCCCAATGGCAAAACCCGGACCTCGCTCAAGACCATGAGCCGTAGGAAGCTCTCCCAGCAGAAGGAGAAGAAAGCCACTCAGATGCTCGCCATCGTTCTTGGTGAGTTGGTCGCTGTAGCTGGCCACAGCCCGGCCCTGCCCAGCCTCGGCAGAGAAAGACTCCCATTCTCTGCCACACCCTTCTTAACCGTGGCTAGAGGGTCAGGGGTTGGCATTTCCTTAGGCACAGGCCGAGCCCATTGATGTACAGAGAATCTTATTAGGTGGATTCTCTTCCATTGTGCTCATTTTACAGATGGGCAAACTGACGTTTTGAGTGCTTATATAAGTTGGCCAAGAAGACTCATGATTTGAAATTAGGTAGTCTGACTCCAGAGTCTGTGAACTTGACCAGACTATCATAACGTCCCCAAACATTATGTCCCTGGGCAAGGTGCTTGCTCTCTTTGATCTCCCTGTCTGTGAAGTAGGTTATTTCTCAGGGTTGTTGATACACAGCTGGTGAAAACATTTTATAAACTGCAAATCAGTACACATACGCAAATGCTGTTATTATGTTTTTGTTACTATTGCTATTGTTATTGTTACTGCTATTGTTTAGGAATTGGGAAATTCACTTACTCAAGACCCTGTGGGACCAGAGCTGTGACAAATAAAAGGGCCCTGATCTAAATGAGGGAGTGACCCCGTCCACTAGGCAGGACTTTTGAATAAAAGTCTCCTAGAAAATCCTATAGTAAAGGTCAAAGCTCAAGGAGTAGACTGATATGGGTGGTTGAGAAAAGTAGAGCCCTTGCCGGGCATGGTGGCTCAAGCCTGTAATCCCAGCAATTTGGGAGGCTGAGCCCAGAAGATTGCCTGAGCCTAGGGGTTCGAGACCAGCCTGGGCAACTTGGTGAGGCCTTGTCTCTACAATAAATCAAAAAATTAGTTGGTCATGGTGGCACACACCTGTAGTTCCAACTACTTGGAAGGCTGAGGTGGAAAGATCAATCGCCTGTGTCCAGCAGGTCAAGGCTGTAGTAGCAGTGAGCATGCCACTGCACTCCAGCCTGGGTGACAGAGTGAGACTCCAACGAAGAAAAAACCAAAAGCAGGGTCTATCCAGGCTCGGTGGCTCAGCCTGTAATCCTGTGCCTTTGGGAGGCTGAGGTGAGTGGATTGCCTGAGCCCATGGGTTCGAGACCCACCTGGGCAGCGAGACCTCATCTCTACAATAAATCAAAACATCAGCCGGGCGTGGTTGCGCATGCCTGTAGTTCCAGCTACTTGGAAGGCTGAGGCAGAAGGATCGCTGGAGCCCAGCAG
>NW_007059777.1:1026640-1054907 GCF_000164805.1 Carlito syrichta
TCCAGTCTGGGCAACAGAGTGAGACTCCAACTCAAAAAAAAAAAAGCAGGGTCCTATGTGACTCTGCCTTCCATGAGCACCTACCCCACAATCCAGGGCATGAGTGGGGCAGGGGTGACTGCCCTTGTTTTATGAGTGACAGTATGTAGTGCCAGCAGGGTAAGGGACCACCTATGTTCATGGGGCTGGACATGGGTTGGAGCCGGGCCCTCTGCTGCTCCATAGGGGCTCTGCTCTGTGGCCCTGTTCTTCCCAGATACAGCTTAGTCCCCTGGGCGTCTCCTGTGCCTGTAGAGCATTCTGTGTATATGCTGCCTCCACACCGAGGGTCCGCCCTAAGCAGGACCAGCCAGGTGTGTGTCCATTGCAGCTGGAGAAATCAAGGGAAGGCTGGACCAAGAGCTCAGCCACTTGGGGACCTGGATAGACTGGAGTTTGGCTCCCATCTCTAATGCTCCAGGGCACGTGGCCTTGGGTACATCTCAGAGCCCTTGGGAGCCTGTTTCCCACCTACCTCGCAGAGATGCCATGAGAACTTTCCCCAGACTGTGTTTGCCATGAGCAGATTCCCTCCACTCCAGCTGGCAGGGAAGACATTGTTCTCAAGGACAACCTTGATGTAGAGTAGATATTTCCATCTGCTGGCTGACTTGGGTCAGAAGGGTAACCTTTTGGATTTGTTTTTAAACCGAGTATCCTTCCCTAGAAGGTAGGTGGGATTAGCTCCACCTGTCAGATGAGGAAAATGGGGCTGAGGGAGCCGCAGGGATCTTCCCTGCAATTGGGTGTCAGAGACAGGTCTGGAATCCAAGACCAGGCCTTGTCTGCAGTGCTCTTGCAGCTGCAGCCGGCTGTCCTAGCTCACAAGCCAAGTGTACCGAGCATGGGTGTCCTCTGGGCGTGGGCATCCCCCAGCCCTGGGGACCGGCCTGACGGCGCCCTCTCCCCCAGGCGTGTTCATCATCTGCTGGCTGCCCTTCTTCATCACACACATCCTGAACATACACTGTGACTGCAACATCCCGCCCGTCCTGTACAGCGCCTTCACGTGGCTGGGCTACGTCAACAGCGCCGTGAATCCCATCATCTACACCACCTTCAACATCGAGTTCCGCAAGGCCTTCCTGAAGATCCTCCATTGCTGACTGCCACCTGCCCGCATAGCAGCCTGCTTCTCGTCTCCCTGCCCAGGCCGGCCGGCCTCACCCCTGTGAACCGTGGGCAGGAAGGCCTGGGGTGGATCGGCCTCCTCCTCACCCAGGCGGGCCCTGCAGTGTTCACTTGGCTCCACGCCCCTCGCTACCTGCATACCCTCACTCGGCCAGGGTAGTGCTAGGGAGCTGGGTGTGGTACCGGCCCTGGGGCTGAATCCTCTGGCTCACAGCGTCCCCCTCCCACCTTCAGCCCTCCCCTTCCTCGGCACCAAAGATGCAGCCACCTTCCTTGATCTTCCTGGGGGTCATGGGGCCGAGTGCTCTCTGTTTGGCGGGCTTAGAGCTGGCGGTGAGAAAGGATGGACCATTCACAGCCCATAGGCCACGGGAGGGAAGCAAGCACTCTTGTCAAGGTCCCACAGCACTTCAGTCCTGGGAGACCCATGTATATTCCAGACTGCAAGATGGACCCCAGGGATGCCCAGACCAAAAATCTTGCTCCTTCCAGGCCCAACGGCAGCCTCCTTTTCCACGTCAGTGGGTCCTGATCCACCTCACCCCTTTATGGCTCCCCCTCCCTGCCTTTTCCACACACTCTGAAGGGGAAACCCTCAGTCTCGAAGGCCCCTGAGAGGGTCTGTGGCGAGAGGAACTCCTAGCCCCAGCCCGCCCGGCCGCCTTCTGCCAGCCCTCCGATGTGTCCCTTCTCGTGGCAAATGCCAGCAGCCTGGGATCAGACAGGGAGGCCAGGCCTTGGAACCACGTCTGGCCTGGGCTGGAGGGGGCGTCTGAGGCTCCTGCCATACTCTGATGCGAAACCACTTCCCTTTTCTATTCCTTTTTGGCCTCTTCTCTCTCCGGTCTCCCTTCCCTTCCACTGCCTCTGCCTTAGAGGAGCCCATGGCTAAGAGGCTGCTGAATACCATTTGGCCCGGCCTGGCCTGGCCCTGCCCTGAGGGAGGAGGGGAAGCTGCAGCTTGGGGGAGCCCCCAGGCCCCAGACTCTGTAACATCACTATCCATGCACCAAACTAATAAAACTTTGACAAGAGTTGCTCTCAAGGGCCCTTGGTAGAAGGGAGTAGCACTACCTGCATCCCTAGCCAAACCCTGTGTGACTGGCAGGGTCCTACCCGAGGCCGGCCAGGCTGTCCCCACTTCTCCGCCTTCCCCTCTCCAGTCCTGGTATCTCCAAAGGACCCATCCCTTGTCCTTATGGCCCACCAGGGCAGAGAAGGCTCCATGGCAAAGGTGGCTTTTGAAGTGTAGGCATTGCCTGTGTCTGTCTGGGTCTCTTGCCTTGTCTCCTGTCTCCTGTCAAGGTTCCCTTGCTCTGGGGCAGGCCGAGGGGAACAGGGACAGCCCTGAGTGCTGCAGCCCAGACAGTTCTCCCTCCTCTCGGCCTGAAGACTAAGCCTTCTGGGGCTTCAGTTCGGCCCTGCCCCGACCGCAGAAACTTGGCTTTCTAAAAATGAAATATAAATCAACCCAGTGAAGAAGGAATATTCTTACCACGTTGAGAATAACAGGGGTGATGACAAACAACCTGCCAGCACCCACACGGACTCAGGCTCTGGGGAGCTGTCAGGGCATAATTTGCATGCTAAATACAATATTTTTAGCACCAAAGTTTGGAGCACTTACCTTGCCCTGAACATTTAATTATGGACTTTGATCCTCTCCCTGAACCTGCATGTAGCACTAAGCCCTGGTAGAGGCTCCTGTCCCCAAAAGCACCCTGATTCCAGAAGGTGGGCAAAGTAGGCTCAAGGGTTCAGCTCAAGGGGGCAATAATTTAGTGCCTATCTCCCGGGGAAGGCGTCAGACCCCCAGGGGGCCAGAAGCCTCAGGGACCTCTCAGCTGCTAATATGCACCCTATAACCAAACACACACACACACACACACACACACAAATACGTGTACACCATGCTCTTAGTCTGTGGCAGATCTTGACCTGGATGGGAGCTTGGAGATTTATCTTGTTGTTAGAAATCTTACGAGGGCAGACAGGTTTATCAGCTGTGAGAACTGGAAGAGATACACAAGGGAAACAGCCAGAAGAAGAAAGGGGGGAAGAAGAGAGGGAGGGAGGGGAACCAGCCCCAGAGCACTAACAGGGAGTAGAGGGGAAGAGGGTAGGGCAGGGGCGGGAGGCGGGGCTGGGGAAAGTTGCCCACAGTTGTCAGGAGGCTTCAAGTCTTTCTGCCAGACAGCAGATTGACAGCTAGAGTGGGCAGGGGGAGGGCTGGGCTCCACCCCCTCCCCCCTCAGCACTTCAGGGGCAAAGAAATGGGAGGAGGGGGACCTGGGAGCACAGAGGTGGAAGGGGGCAGCCCAGGCTCTGGCTCTCTCCAAAAAGGCACTGAAAAAGACCCCTTTCTCTCGACAGTGAGGGGAGAAAGGAAGCCCTCCGATGTTCATTCACTCCTCTCTCCCTGTGTTTCAGTCTGTGCCTGTGTCGCTATGCAGAATGCCTTTCCATGGAAGGAGCATTCATTAGCGTTTAAGCAGGTGGAGTCTGCACTGCCCCCTTGCCCAATCTTTCCTAGAGCACATCAGGGGATCACCACCCAAGGGTCAGACACAGCTGGACGCTTTGCATATGTCATCCAAGATGAGAAACAGTCATGCATTTACAAAGGAGCAGATCCAGATGGGACTGCACGTCTTCGAGGCTTCAAACCCTATTCTTCCCCAGGTGGGTCCTGGACAAGTCCCAGATGGCCGTGGCCGGGGGAAGGTCCCAGGAGCTGAGAAGGTGTGCAGTCCGGCAGGCTAAGAAGTTGTGTCATTTCATCCACCTATCCACCCATCTGTTGTGCCTTACCCAGTGAATATTATTGAGCAACTATTGTGCTCCAGGTCCCAGGTGAGGGACTGGGAATAAAACAGTAAAGAAGGTGGTCAGGAAACTCTGAAAGAAGCAACTGCAGCTCCTGTTTTCCAGGGAATCTCAGAACAGTTGCAGCCATTTGCCTGCAAGGAGGAACATGAAGACTGGACTGCCTTGGGGACATTTTCAGCATCCCCACCTACCTGGGGTCTCTTCCTAAACCATCCCTGTCCCCAGGAACTGCATGGCTTCCTTTACCAGCTGACTCAACCCTCCCCCACTTAGCTGCTGCCCTTTTGGGTCTCAGGCCCCCAGGCTGTGTCAGGAACTTGAGTTCCCACCTATGCAGGGGGCCACCATGGGGTTTGCCTTCCTTGAGAGTGTGTGCTTCTCCTAACCTCCCCAGTGAGGTGGGTGGTTGGGGGATATTCCTATGAGCTCCACTTGCAGAAGTTAAGCCTTTTAAGGTCTCATCCTGACCAGCCCTGACCAATTGGGAGAGGCTAGTGTGGTCAGATTTTCTTTTTTAAAAGATAGCGGGCTGGGTGCAGCGGCTCATGCCTATAATCACAGCACTTTGGGAGGCTGAGGCAAGAGGATCATTTGAGCCCAGGAGTTCGAGACCAGCCTGGGAAGCATGATGAGACCTCATTCCTACAAAAAAACAATTTAGCCAGGTATGGTGGTGTGTACCTGTAGTCCCAGCTACTCAGAAGCTGAGATGGAAGGATTGCCTGAGCCCAGTTGGTTGAGGTTGTGATGAGCCGTGATTGTGTCACTGTACTCCAGCCTGAGTGACAAAGGGAGACCCTGACTCAAAAAAACTAACAAGACAGAGGAGGAAACATTGTTTGGGACAAGACCAGTAGGGTAACACCCCCAAGCGGATGGGTGGTGGGGCAGAGCGGGGGTGCATTTATTAGTGTAGTTTGCGTAGTGAGAGGGCCAGAACCGGGGTATCCATGTGCCTGAGCGTCCTCTCCTGCCAAACATGCACCCCTGACTCTACCACTGGCAGGTTTTGGGGGTCCAGGGGAGGCAGGAAGAAGTTGGGGGAGCAGCCCATCTTTGGTGTAGGTAGACACACCCTGACTTTGTGAGGTTAGGGGGACAGCGGAAGGGGGTACCTGGTAAGGACAGCAAATAAAGCCTCACCAGAGCAGAGGTCCAGGGTAGTCCCAGAAGAGGGAACGGGCAAGAGCTGCTGGCCAGAACGCCGACCTGGAGAGGCCTTTCACTTCCATTTGGAGCCCTAGACAGCCCCACGTCCATAGGGAATGCTGCATGACCCCACACTGGCCTGTGGCTTCCTTCCACATTCACACCTGGCATCTGAGACCCAGGACTGTGTCTGTGAGGCCAGCCTCACTGGCATCTTGGGAGCCATGGGTGAGGGGAAGAGGTGGCACCATTCGGGGATGGGAGGGAGGGGCAGGGTCTGGGGCAAGAGGCTGTGGAGAAACAAACCTACGGCTTCCACAGCTTCTGGGTTTTCCTGACCATGCCCAACACCGACACTCGGTCCTGTGGTTCTTAGGAGTGTACAAGCTGTGGGAAGAGGGCCATTTGGAGGCCAGACTCCATGCTGCCTCCAGGGCAAGGAAGGCATGAGATGAGCAAGACAGGGAGGACGTTGCCCCAGAAAAGACAAGTTCTGTCTGGCTCCCTCCCCCCAGCGGATGTTGCTCTGGGTTGCAGAGTCAGAAAAGTTGACGACAGGGACCTGGCCCACGCATTTAGTAATAGGCTGTGGATTGTCCTCACCACTCTCTCGGCGGTCATAATGGAGCAGTGGGGTTTGCCCCGACCTGACAGTGTGTTCCAGGAGGTCTCAGTGTCACAGCCCACACCAAGGCACTGAAAGAGCCTGAGCCAGGCTCGGTGGCTCAACCTGTAATCCCGCGACTTGGGAGGCCGAGGTGAATGGATTGCCTGAGCCCACGGGTTCGAGACCCGCCTGGGCAATTTAGCGAGACCTCATCTCTACAATTAATCAAAAATTAAGCCGGGCTCGGTGGCTCAGCCTGTAATCCCATGCCTTTGGGAGGCTGAAATGAGTGGATTGCCTGAGCCCGCGTGTTCGAGACCCACCTGGGCAGGGAGACCTCATCTCTACAATAAAACAAAAAATCAGCTGGGCATGGTAGCGCATGCCTGTAATTCCGGCTACTTGGAAGGTGAGGCAGAAGGATCACCGGAGCCTAGCAGGTCGAGGCTGCAGTGACTGGGGGCGGCCACTGTACTCCAGTCTGGACGACAGAGTGAGATTCCAACTCAAAAAAAAAAGGAAAAGAAAAGAAAAAAAAAAAGAAAGAGAAGCTTCCTTTCCTTCCCTGAATGCATTAGCAAAGGAAAACAGGTGGAGGTTTCCAAGAGCCTCCTCACCAAAGGCTCCCAAAGGCTGGGCTGTCAACACCTTATCTCAAGAGAAAAATGTCTCTGATTTCAGAGCAAGTGCACATCACTAATGTGTCGAATGCTTACTAACTGCCTCGCCCTTAGGCTGGCATGGCATGGGACTTAATCCTTATAATGACCCAGAAATAAGCATTATCGCTGCAAGATGATGCTACCTAGGCTAAGAGGTCCAACAACTAGTGGGTGGCTCAACCAGGATTTGCACTCAAGTGTGCCTGCCTGGGTCTACTAAACCCAACTTCTCACAGCTTCCTTCCTCTGCCTCAGCCCAGCCTGGCTCCTACCGTCTGTCTCTCACAGCAAAAATCCCTGCTGCCTATAATCCAACTCAGCAAACGTGGGTGGAGCACCTTCTGTGCCCCGGACACGGAGGCAAGGAGAGAGGATGGGATAGAATGCAGAGACAAGCAGGACATGGTGATGTGGAATGCATTCAGCAGGGACAATGACTGGAGAACGGCTCTCTCAGCTTCACTGCCCAGGGCGTGGGGACAGAACGCCTTTCAGGAGGGAGCAGCCGCCTCCAGGAGCATACTTGACAGGCAAACAGAGAGGGCTTCATGGGCAGGGTCAGTCAAGGTGGATCATAGGACCCCAACCGGCACTGCCAGGAGAAGGGGACGCAGAGCATCATGGGAAGAGGGAACATGGTGTGGGCCTGGGGCTGGTGAGTACTGTGGCAAAGCTGTAGGGTTTAGAGGAGGCTGGAGTCCTAACTGACTGACAGGCTATAGTAGGCTATGGAGATGTGTTCTTCTGGTGACCAAAGGAGCAGGCAGGGAATAAATGTTCCTGAAGAGATGACCAGAGCTGCCATTCCTATGTTTGGGGAGCCCTGGGGCTCCCTCTCCCCCACTCCCTGCCACAGGCCCAGAGGCCTGCTTCTTTCCCTCTCTCAGCCAGTCCTTGTTATTCTTTCCTTGGGGCTCAGTCCCCCAGGTTGGCTTGGAGCGGGACACCATCTCCCCTGAGTCTCCTCATTTCTTTGCTACTTCTAGGATGAGTCCATAGGCCTTTTCAGCCCTAAGGAGCATTCTGCTGATCCCTGCAATCCTGCCTGCCTTCTGAAACAGCCACAGAAGTCTGCTTGGCTTTTTGCCCTACACTTGAATAGTTGATGCAGCTTGCCAAACCTCCCTGCAACTCCTGGTTTCCTGGCCCCATAACTGGGAAGGTTCCACCAATGGTCTCCTTCTCCCAGCACAAAGGAGCCACCCAGGAGAACAAACTGGGCTGTCTGCATTTCTGGAGGCAGTCAGGCTAGATGATCCCATGTCCCAGGGCCCAAGACTGTCCTTCTTGGGGAGGGCTGGATTGGTTCAGGCAGGGTTTAGGATAAAAAAAGGAGGCTCTCGTCTGGGTAGAGGGTAATGAGGGGGTGAACTGAGTGGTGTCAGTGAGAAAGGGCGGGAACAGAAAGACAAGGAGTGAAGCGATGGTGGATACCAGTGTGGGGGGCAGATATGTATGATCTAGTTGCATTCTCACAACAAAAAGTCTGTTACAGATATGGAGACTGAAGCCCAGAAAGTCTAGGGAAAGTCCACAGCTAGCAAAGGGCAGAATCAAAACTCAAATCCAGGTCTCTGGCTCGGAAGCCCTGGCCACACCCCATTTCCTCAGCCTGCACGCAGCAGAAAGGGTCTTTGAAATGTAGGGTGCACTCTGATTGATTGCATCCCCCCCAGGAAAGGACAGAAACTCACACTGAGTCCAATCTCTAATCAGAATGGGCCCCTCCCCACCCCCACCCAAATAATGCTGCCTCTCCATCTGCTCGTCACTGTCTGCTCCCCACAGACAGCTGTGTCTCTTTCATATCCCCCAGCCCATCCTCTGCCCCCTGCCACCAGTCCAGGCCTTGCCCCTCCTTGGTTCTGTCCATGTCCTCATTCAACATCTACATCTTCCAGAAAGTCCCTCTTGATCAACCTTACTCAGCATGGCCCCCGACTGGAGGAACAAGATGGGCACAGGCAGTGCTGTCCCCTGCCTGTATGTGGCTAGCTCCTTACATTTACTGAAAGTAAACATTCGATTCTGTGGTCGCACTAGCTACATTTCAAGTGCTCAGCAGCACATGTGGCTGGTGGCGGCCCTATTGAGCAGTGCGGATGTAGAAGGCTTCCACCCTCCCGTCCAGGGTGACCCCTTGGTTGGGAGTTTAGAGACTCTTAACTCAAGTGGGGCTAAAGGGTGAAGCTAGACTTGTGAAGGGGGAAGGGAATGTTCATTTTGGGGACATTTTGAGCTTCAGGGGTGTATAGGACTTCAAAGTGAAGATGCCCAGTAAGAAACTAGGGGAGTTTCTACTCTCCCCAACCCTGATCTCCCCTAAACCTGGCTTGAAAGTCAACTAGAGACCCTCTCCTCTGAGATTTCAAGGATATTGCCAAAACCCAATTGTAAACATCTCTAGGAAGCCTCTAGAAGGGAGCTGTGTTGAAATGGGACTCAAGGTGGATGCTGTGGTGTCTGTGTGCGACTGTATGAGTCTGTGTCTGGCAACGGGTAGCTTGAAAAGGAAGGAGAGGGTGCTGACAGAAAAGGAAGGAACCATGTTGGCCAGGGCTGGCCTGAAATCACCACCTCTTGGAATAAGGGAGTGCAGGAAGCCGGGTCTGAGGATCTCTACCTAGACTCAGGACCAGAGCCGAAATTCTTCCTAGGGATAGTCCTGTCCACATTTCCATGGGATCTCTACCATTCATTGGACACTGGGTTCGAAAGGATCATCTATGCTAATTCTTTTCTTCAAGGTCTGTTCTCCAGCTCTCTCCGACAGGATAGCCAGTCATGTTCCCGCCTTTCATTCACTCCATTCCCACCGAGAGCTCTGAGCTCAGCTGGCTATGACTATGTAGCCCCAGAGCTGCCTCTGGCTCTTGTAGGATCCCAGATTTAGACCTAGACTCAGGCTTCAGGGTTGTGAGGAGAAGCACATCGCCCCGTGCCCTCTCCACTTCCCTCCTTCTGCTCCTGCCTGTTCTGGGAGAGACAGAGCTCCTAGGGGCATCTTTAACTACAAGTTTTGCCTAAGGCTTAGTCTTAGTGAGACCAAAAATATTGGGCCAGGTGGCCAGCAGAGTAGGAGGATGGAATGGGCTGCTGAATGTCCCCTGCCCCCAGTCTTCAGGAGTCCCTCCTCAGCCTAACAAGAAAGGAAAGGATCCCTGACCCCCAGGGATGCTGGTCAGTGACTGTCTTCATAGCTATGCTAAGAAAGGACACATGGGACGCCCCCTGGTGCTTGTTCTCAGCCCTTTGGCTGCTCTTCAGAGTCACCTGAGAATTGTTAATGATGCTTATGCCAGGATCCTACCCTGGGGATTCTCTCTGAGTTAATTCTGGTCAAGGGTAGAGGCCAGGTATTAATATATTTAAAACACTCCTCACCCAGAGATTCTAATGTGCAGGCTTGATTTATAGCTACTGCTCTAGGACATATCCTAGTTCCCTGGGCTCACACCTGGCTTTCGTAGTGGCCATAGGCTGTGGCCAGGTGGGGGTAAAGTGTCCAGGGCCCAGCAGGCTGGAGTCACGGTCCAGAGGCCGAAGGATGGAGGATGCTCTGCTAAAAGGGACTCAAGCATTCATCAGGATTGGATGAGGGGCAACAGGTTTCCTCTACCCCGCCTTTCTCACCCCATGCTGACACGAGGCTGCTGGCTGGTGGCCCTGTGCCCAGCCTGGAGTGCCCAGCCCTGGAGGAGGGCATGCAAAGGCAGGCATGCCAACTGCTCAGGGATCAGAGCTGGATAGTAGTTGGGACCACAATCCCCTTTCTCTGACAAACATCCTTGAGTTGGAGGGACTACTTTTGCTGTGTTTTCTAGCAGTGTGGAAGGCAGAGGGAGCAGGATAGGACCCCAGGGCACCTGTCCTGCCCCCACCCCCTCCCGACAGTCAGCTGCTTACCTAGAAACCCACTGGCGCTGAACCAAGGTCCCAGTCACACAAAGTCAGTATGAGCAACTCCAGGCCTGCCCCAGCCTGCCCACAACCAGCAGGACAGGACAGCCTAGCTGGCAGGTGGCCAGGGTGTGGTTACAGGAGTTGAGCTCTCTGAGCCACTGCTGTTGAGAAAGGTCCCCGCCCTTGAACTCTGTACTGAACCCAGACAACCCACCCCTCACCATCATTACCACCTCACTTTCCCTCAGCTGTACTGCCTCCCTGACCCCATGTGAACTTATGTGCACGGATTATGCACACACACACCGGACAAATCACACATACATGCACATGCACACCACACTAACACTGCTGGCCCTGATACATAACCTGGTTCCATAGGTCAACCTGTCTCTAAAGGAGACACTCAGACTTACGGCTTTATTGACTTCTGGGTTTGAAACCTGACCATGTAACTGGGCACAAAGACAGGAGAACTGAGGACCAGTGATCTTGTTTCCACACGGGATCATTCATCCACAGTTGGAGTGCACCCTCTCTTCTCTCCCAAGAGACTGTGAGGGAGAGCCAGGCATTACAACCAGGGTCATCGGGAAGGTGTGTTCAGTGTGCCGACAGGAGACTGGCTGGGATTTTAAATAGTGAGCAGCAATTTCTTCTGAATATTTAGCTCCTAGCCCTTGAGCAGAGCAGATGTGACTGGCTCTTCTGCCCTAGCCTGAGGTAAGAGGCCACAAACACAAGACAAGAGCTGGGAGGAATCCACTTCCCTCACTGCCATGCCTCCCTGTGATCTCAGAGGGAATTTCTTAGGCAGCAAGGACTCTGTGGACTTGAGCATGTAGCTAGAGGTGGCAGGAGTCTTGGGACTGGAGAGGGAACACTCCTCGTGGGCTTGGGTTCCCATAAAGGAGGAGGAGGAGGCCTAGGATCGGCTGGAGATGACCTGGAGAAAGTGCTAAGCGGCCAAGCCAGGGGCCCCTTCCCCAGTTGCAGCCCAGTAGCCCTTATTCCCCTTCCCCCAACACGCAGAAGACCAGTTTCCTGTCTCCTCTCAAGGAGAAAGAGGCAAGTGAGCAGATGGGGAAGAGGCCCGGTTTCATGCGCACCAATTCCTCTATCCAGAAGAGGAGACATCAAGCTGTCTAAACTTCCGTCTGGGCTTCTGGCTCAGCACCACCCAGAATGGCCAGTGAGGGCTCCTTGCCCTCTAGGAAGGCCAGCATGCTCTGCTTCTGGCTATGGAGGGCCAGCTGCCGGGGCGTGCAGCCCACTCCATCTTGGACATCCAGTTGGGCACCAGCCTTGACCAACACTTTAAGGATGGCCGTGTTGCCCTTGAGGGCAGCTAGGTGGGCAGGTGTCCAGCCCACCTTGTTGCGGGCGCAGACATTTGCACGGTGCTCCAGGAGGCTGATGACACTCAGGAAGGCGCCCCTTTGGACTGCCAGGTGGAGGGGTGTCCAGCCTGACTGTTCGGCCACATTGGGGTCAGCCCCACACCGCAGCAGCGCCGACACCACCACCTCCTCTCTGTGGCAGGCAGCTAGGTGCAAGGGAGTCCAGCCCATGCCCCCGAGAGCATCCAAGTCTGCATGGCTCTCGGTCAGCAGGTGGATGATCTCCAGGTGGCCCTTGTAGGCTGCTAGATGCAGGGGTGTCCAGCCCTGCTGGGTGGGCAGCTCGAGGCTGGCTCCATACCTGAGTAGCATCTTGCAGATAAGGTACTTGCCCCTGGCAGCCGCAGTGTGCAGTGGGCCGTAACCACTCTGGTCAAGGATATCCGGGGCCGCCCCACTCTTCAGCAGGTGTTGGACGGCCCTCACTTTGCCCCGCTCTGCCGCCAGGTGCAGCGGTGTCCTCAGGTTTCTCTGCTGAGCGTCCAAGTCAGCCCCCTGGCCTGTCAGTAGCTTGACTAGGCTGATATGGCCAAAGTAGGCAGCCACATGGAGGGAGGTCTTGCCCTCGGTATCACGCACGTTGGGGTCCGCTTGACGGGAGACCAGAAGCCGAGCCACATTCTCAAAGTTGTTCTGTGCAGCCAGGTGAAGCGGGGTCCAGCCCTCGTGCTCCTGGGTGTCCACATGGGCCCCGTGGTCCAAGAGCAGGCGCGCGGTGTGGTCGTCCCCATTCTGGGCTGCAAAGTGCAGCGGCGCCCAGCCGTCCTCGTCTGCCAGGTTGGCATCAGCACCGTGAGCTAAAAGCAGGGCACAGAGGTCGGGCTGCTGGTCCTGGGCAGCGATGAGGAGAGGCGTGTAGCCAGAGGCCGTCTGGCAGTCCACATCTACCTCGTGGGCCAGCAGCAGTTTCACCTGCTCCATGCTGCCCTGGGCCACCAGGAAGTGCAGGGGAGTGACCTTGTTCTCGTAGACGCACAGCTCCTGATCGCTCGGGACGGAGCTCTCACTGTCGGAGAGCTCCAGGACCCTCTTTGAGTACCCTCCGGAGTCTGCTGGGAGGAAGGTGGGGTTGGGAAAAAAAAAGACCTGTGGCCTGTCTGAAGGTCATCTCGGCCATCCCCCTGCCTCCTGAAGCAGAGACTAGAGGGTAAGGGCAGTGGCTTTCCTGATAGCATGGCTCTCTACACGGTTATGACTGTCAGGACTCCAGTTCAGCTTCAGAAGCTTGGAAGCTGAATCCTATATGTCCTGAGCATGGACTCTGGAGGTCTGGGTGCAAATCCTGCTTCTGTGTCCTTGACCTTAGCCAATTCTCTGCCTCTTTGAGCTCCTGGATCAGCAAAGGGAGCCGAGCAATGCTGAACTCATTCCACCACCATGAGGACAGATCCTGTAGGTGAGCGCTTTTGGAGGAGGGCCTGGGATGAGGTGGGGTAAATGCAAGTGGTTGGAGTTCGATGATCTAAAAATTCTCCCTGAGGTCTTAAGGATTCACTTCCTCCTGATCTGTCCAGTGGAGTATTAGTATTAAAAACAACAGCAATGATTATTGCCCAGGCCAGTCCCTATGGGTTCTGATTTAATTAGTCTAGGATGAACTCCAGGTATTAACAAAAAAAAAAGTCTCTCAAATGATTCCAGGGTGCAGCCAACCTTGAGAACCTCTTAGGTCAGGAAGGGGGAACCAGGTGGTGCAAAGACACAGACCTGGAGGGGAGGCAGAGTCAGGCCCCCTGGGGGCATGTGCATTTCTGGAACACATGGCTGGGTGCTAGGAAAGGACCCCAAAACTCCTGGGGAGGAGGGGAGGAGGGGGATGGGGAGAGGGTGTGTTGATTCTACTTTCTCCTCTGCTGTGAGTTCTCCAGTCTCACCAGTGACCCCTGTGCTCACCATTGTCTGTTAGCTCCTGGCTGACTTCCTCACTGACCTGGGGAAGCAGAACCAGGGCAGGTCAGTGGGGCAGTTCCGGTGTGTGCCATGCTCCCCTCCTTCCCTCCCTCCATTGCTCCCAGACGCCTGTTAGGACTCACTTCCTACCCTGTCCCTGGAGACCCGACTCCTTTGCCATTGCTACCCCCAGTGTTTCTAGAGGAACATGCTGAGCAGGAGAGACCCTCCAGCAAGAAGAGGCCCAGGGCCTTGCCTTCCCCTTGGGCCAGGTGGACCACAGGGCGTATCTGTGGGTTCAGCCCATGGCTGGTTTCCGTGTTAGGGTAGGGACAGGAAAGGGATGCTATTGACGCCTACAGCACGAAAGCTTGCGATAACCAAGGCTTCCCCATGCAGGACAGGGCTCTTCTTGATCCCACACATACAAGAGAAGGCATGTCTTTCCCAGGGGCTCTGAGCTAGGCCACCACTAGCCCTTAAAGCACTTTCATGCAAATTAGGAAAAGCCATCACCCTCTGGGTGGAGGAAGCCTGAGCTGGGCAGGCTGGCTTGGTGAGCAGAGTGTGGGCTGGCTTTCAGTCCCCCACGTTCTCCTTCAGCCAGGCAGCCTTGGGAAGGACACAGGCCGTGCATGAATATTCAGTGTCCTGCCAGAGGCCACTGCAGTCTACACAGCAGGCTCCAGGACAGCATGACAGACAGGTCTGCCCAGCCCATGTACTCACCTCCCAGGACCTGTGCAGGGATGGCTTGCAGGACACCTTCCTGGCCAGCATCTCGCTCTCGGGGTCTGCCACAGGACTCTGTGGCAGAGACAACAGCATGTCTGTCTCCACTGTGATGTCTGTTCCATGAGGGAGAGAGAGAGGGAAAAGGAAGCCACAGGCTGGCCCGCTGACCTTCTCCTGTTTTAGATACTCAAACATTGCCTGTAATCCGCTCCCCCGCCCCCGCCACCCCGCACATGCATTCCTGGGTCCACACGCATCCACACACATCCACAGGAGGCAGGAAACTTGGGTCCCAGAGGAGTACCTCTGTAAGTCCCTGATGCTTCTGGTTATCAGAGTCCTTTTCCATGGAACCAGGGGGCAGGGCCGAGCAGTCTCCAAGATGCTCACACCTACTTACATGACCGCTTTCTCATAGTCCCGGAGGACTGGGTAACCTCACGGTTCATTCCAGGCCTGTGATCTCATGGTCTGGAAACTTTTTACAAATGAGGACACTGTAGCCCTGAAAGAACCAGGGCCTGGCTGGAGAGCTCAGTGGCAGGACCAGGCCTAGATGCTATGGCGTCTGCCTTCTGGCAACCAGGGTTTTCTCGAATTCCTGGGTGCCAGCAATTCTCTCGCCTCAGCCTCTCAAAGGGATGGGATTACAGGCGTGAGCTACCATGTCTGGCTGGGGGCATTCTACTCTACCTCCCACAGGGACACACGTGAACATATAGACCTCTGTCCTCATCTGCTCCTGGCTCCCAATACCATCCTCCCAGCCCTGTGATGCAGACTCCACCTTAAAAAGTCCTTCTAGGCCCTAGTGCTGCAGGTGTCTCTCTGCATAGCTCCCAGGAGTGACCTGGGTCTAAACATCTCTCCTCCTGGCCCCGCCCATGTCCCAGTCCCTGGGCAGGTGAGGCTGGATAAGCACCTAGAAAGCACGGCCTCTTCTTGGGGTCCTGGTCCCAGCAGCGCCTCATCAGGGCCACCACCTGCTGGGCCTCGCCTGGCCATTTGTCGGAGATAGGCTGCAGGGAGGGCCGCATGCCCGTGGCTACTCGGATGATAATGGTCATCATGTTGAACCCTGCGAGGGAGATCCAGGCTGTGCAGGTGCTGGGAGGCAGGGCAAGGGGGCTGGGTGGGAGGGCAGGGGCTCTGAGGGTCCCAAGAAGGTATGTTTGCAGCAGGGGCTCCACAAATGCTTGGTGAATCAACAGGTAGATTTTTGACCAACCACAAGTTTTCGATTTGAGCAGCCAAGTCCCCCTAGGCCTTCTCCAACCTCAGGACCGGACATGACTCCACCTTGCAGGCAGGTGCCATCTAAAGGTGGCAGGACTGACAGACAAGGCCTAGGTGAAGGTTCTGACTTTCAACATCTCAAGGTTACCCACGTGTCCTGCCAGTCTATTTACCTGGCATCTAGGTGGCAGGGATGGAGGATGTGTGGGAGAGGGCAGGAGAGGGCATAAGGGAGTCAGGTGGAGCCAAAAAGCACGAGCTGGGGCTTGACTGACTTCATCTTTCCTTTTACTGTGACGTGAGCTCTAGACTATAAGGGCTATGACTGATCCGAGGGTAGTGGTGTTGACAATTAATTGGTCAAAACCTGTTACAGATATCTTTGTTCCTTCTCCATTCCCACTGCTTCATTTGACTAGCCTTAACAACTTTCTTTAGACAAAAAAGAAAGAAAAAAATAGAATATAGAGTCTGGGAGGAAGGAAGGTGAGACTAGGAACCCCTGGAGAGAATGTGGTCCCTGTACACCTGCCACTCATGTTCCTTCTCTAACCCTAGACCTCCCACGGCACCTTCCAGGACCTCATCTGGTAACCCCAGGCCTTCCGTGCCCTTTCCAGGACCCCAGACCTCCCACGGCCACTTCCAGGACCCCACGCCAATAACCCCAGCCCTCCCGTGGCCACTTCCAGGAACCATCTGATAACCCCAGCCCTCCCACGGCTCCTTCCAGGACCATCTGGGGACCCGCCCTGTGCCCCCAAAAGAGCCACAGCTGCCTGCTACCTGAATACGGTTTCTTCTGAGTGAGGAGCTCCCAGATGACAATCCCGAAGCTGTGGAAGGGGGAAAACACTCCCTGAGTGACTTGGGATATTCACCATCACCCCAGCCAGGGGGCCCTAGAGAGCACACAATCCCAGGCAGGCCTCTCTGGCCAGAGTTCTCCCTAGCCCTCCTCCTCCCATCTGGGCAGGGAGAGGCTGGACCTCATCCCTGCTCTGCCCGTTGGACCACAGGGGCCAGGCAGGGTGTTGGCATCCAGCTGCCTCCTGGAGGTATGGCATGGAGCCCCGCCTCCCGCTCACCTGTACACGTCATATTTGGGCCCTGAGGCCTTGTTACTCTCCAGGAACATCTCAGGGGGGATATAGCTGAGCGTGCCCCGCAGAGCTGACCTCTCGATGTACTGCATCCGGGTGGACTGTTCCATCCACTTGGACAGGCCGAAGTCTGAAATCTGTGAGAAAGCCAGGGGCAAGGCATAGGGTTGCAACAGAGTCTTGCATCCCATAAACAGCTTTGCTTTCTCACCAGTCCTGCTCTTATCCGTTCCAGGATAGTGCAGTGATCTTCAACACTGTCTCCCAGCTCTACCACTGACTACCTGCGTGATCTTGGACAAGTTACTTATCTCCTCAGAGCCGCAGTCTCCTCATCTGTAAAATGGAAATAATCTGAGTTCTTAACTCAAAATGCTATTATGAGAACTAAAGGAGGAGACATGCAGAAAGCACTTAGTGCCTGGCACGTAGTAAATACTTGGTAGGTGCTGCCGAGACTATGGATGAAGTTGGCATCTTCAGTGAGTTGTTCACCCCACCTCCACAGGCCCTAAAACACTGATAAATCTACCATGTACATTGACCCCCCCCCGCTTCCGTCCATTGAGTCATTCACTTGCCAAGTAGCCATTCATTGAGAGCCAGTGGGTTGTGGACTGAAACAGGCAGCATGTAAGAAAAATGAGACACCCCCAACATTCCGTGCCCTCATAAATGCTTATTCAAGCTAAGGATACAGTCATTAATGAAGAAGTTCTACAAATCATTGCATATTTACAATTGGGGGTAGCCATATGAAGAAACAGAGGCATAATGGAGGTATACAACAGGAGACCTTTGGGATGGATCAGGAAGACCTCTCTGAGGAGGTGATCTTTAAGCCAAGAGCTGAAAGATGAGTAGACCTTTGCAAGATAAATAGAGGGAAGTAGGGAAATAGAATGTGTCAAGGTCCCAGAGCAGAAAAGAGAGTGACATGTTTTAGGAACTGAGACAAATGGCCATTGTAACCTATCCTAGGGATCATCTCATTTACATACATCCCCACCCAAAGCAAAAAATGGGAGGGATAGCAATTATTCAACCCATTTTAGAAACGGGAAATTGAGACTCAAATAGGACTAATATGGGCATCCTCGTACCCAACCTTATGTACCAAAGTTTGCTACTTAGCCATCTGTTTAGTTGTGATCCCGGCCTTCAGAATTTGTCCATTAAAATTGTTGACAGGCCAGCCAGTCAGTCATTTCTCCTTACCTGGAGGAGAAATGGAGTCAAGGGATCGACCAGGTCCCTCACCTTGACATGCATGTTGCCATCCAGGAGGATGTTGCCTGGCTTGAGGTCCATGTGGAGCAGAGGTGGCTTAATGCTGTGCAGGAAGTTCATGGCCAAGCTGGTCTCGTGGATGATGCGGATCTTGAGCTGCCAGGAGAGGCTGTGGGTGGGCAGTATCTTCTCCAGGGAGCCGTTGGCCATGAACTCCATCACAATGCCCAGGGGCTGCCTGCATACCCCGTAGATGGACACGATGTGCTGAAACTTGATCTTCTCCATTTTGGCCGCTTCTTCAATGAGGCAGTTCACATCCAAGCTATGGAGAGGGGGAGCAAGAGGTAGAAGAGGGTGACCTATCAATGATGCCGGACTGTGGGGACCCAGAGGAGCCTTAGGAGCTTGCAAGCTAGAGGAGAAGGAAGGAGAGACATGAAGTGATGCCCAGCAGACAGCTCTGATGAAAGTTCAGGTGGCCAGCAGCCCCAAGCCAGGACGTCAAGGAGTCGCAGGCTCAGACACCAGTCCATTCTACAGAGGTGGCCACAAAAAATCCCACATCACAGTTTGCCACATATCTCAGCTATTCATCTCAATGGTTGTTGCCCCCAGTAGATTTCAAGTCCCTGGAGGACCCATAATTATGTCTCATGCTTCTGTCTTAAAATATTGCTTATTGCTGTTTTAATCATGAAAAGAACACACGGACCTTGTAGAAAATCTAGAAACTACAGAGAGCTATAAAAAAAATAAAAATAAATCACTGGTAATCCAACCTTCTGAAGTGGGCCTCGGTTGGTATTTTGGTATATTCTTTCAGGATATGTGTTCAGGTGTCTCTTTCCCTTTCTCCCTCCCTTTCGCTTCCTTCTCCTCCTCTTTCTCTTTGGGTCACAGGGTACATGGAGCGCGGGCACTTTTCACACTGTCACGGGCTACAGTGGCTGCACAGGGTTCCATTTCATGGATGATCTGCAATCATTCATCCTTGTGTCCGCCACGCTCTCAGCATCTCGCCAGGCCCCGCACAATACGTCTTTGTTGAACGGACTAGAAATCAAGACCCAAGGAATGCCTTACAAAAGAACCGTTTGCAAACCCTCTGGCTCATTTCACTGTATGGGCCCAGAGAACAGTAAATATGCAAATTGTTAGAGATTGTTTAGGGATCACGGAGATGGGGATTCAGGAGAAATGACATTTTTGAAGCCATGGTATTTGCAAAATGGTGCTGGTGCTGCAGTCAGAGGTAGCTGGAGGAAATGTGCTCGCAGGACCTCTCTGGGAAGCCAACCAGAGAGACTTGACCTCCAGGAAAAGCCGCCCGCTCTCCCTGGCATCAGAACAGCATGAGATCTGGGGTCTCAACGCCCTGATTTCAAATCCCAGTTTTGCCACTTGTTAACTGCCTGTCCTTGGGCAAATGAGTCTCTGGACCTCGGTTTCTAAAGTATCAATAGTAGTGTGTATTATTGATATAGTGGTATATACTGAATAATAGTGGCTGTCTTGCACAAACCCATATCACACTCAGACTTCTTGAGAGCATGAACGGCTGTCTTCTCTTCCTCATCTCCCTCCAGCTGCATCTAGTTTCTGGGGTCCGCGCTTCACTGCCCAGCTGTTGCCAAGGCTGCCAACGACCTCCATGTTGCTATAACCCATGAACAATTTCCAGTCCGCAGTTCACAGTTCAGATCTCTGACTTCTGTACGTCTGCGATGTGTCAACATGCTTCTGGATTTCTTCCTCTCTTCCTGGTCACTTCTCCATTGCCTTTGCAAGCTCATATTGTGTTACTTGACTGCAGGCTGGGTCCTCGCCACTCTCCCCTCCACCTCTCCCTCCATACTCTTTCTCCAGTCAATCTCAACATCTCTGATTGGATATTCAATACTAAATGTGTCCGAATCTCTCCTAAAAACTTGCTCCTCCCTCAGCTTTCCTCATTTCAGTGAATGGAGCCTCTACCCATCTCAGACAGGGACCTTGGTGTCATCTGTGCCTCTTTTCTTCTTCTCACTCCCCACTGCCAGTCCATCAGCAAATCCTGACAGTTGCAACTTCAAAATATTATAGAGCAGGAAGCTGACTGCGTCTCACCATCTCGGCCCATTTGCATCTTGCTCAAGTCACTTCATTGGCCTCTTCACCGATTCCTCTTCCCCTCCAAAATATATACCCAGAAAGCCAGAGAGATACTTTTAAAGTCCAAGTCAGAGCATGTCGCTGCCCTGACCAGGACTCTCCCATGACTCTTGTCATTCACAGGAAACACCAAGGTTCTTACATGGTTGAAAAGTCCTACAAGGTCCATCCCCACCCCCAGACAGAGTTTGTTGACTTCATCTCCTACTAATCACTCCTTCCTCACTGTGCTCCTATCACACGAACCTCTTGCTGTTCCTCCACTCTGCTCAGTGTATCTCATCTCAGGACTTTGCACCTGCTGTTCCCTCTACCTAGAACACGAATCCCTCATAGAGCTGCATGGATTCCTCCTTCATTTACTTCAAATCCTTACTGATTCGTATGGATTTCACAGAAAAGTCTATATAAAATAACAACCCCACCCTACTCTGACAATCCCCCCCACCGCCCCATACACAGATGGCCCACACATTATTATTTTTAGACCAAGGCTTTTCTTGGAAAATCAGATGATATTTTACATATTTTAATCAAGAAAACATTGGGTGGTCATAAATGCTATAATGAAACATTTTATCATTTATTTATTTTATGTCTTTCTCCATTAGGTTATAAGTATTCTGAGGTCTGGGGCTTTATTTTGTTCACTTAGTGCTTAGAATGAACGAATCTCATCCATGCCCTGGCTCCAACCACCATCTGCAACAAATGACTCACAGGTTTTAATAATGTTAGATCCAACCTTTACTCTGGAGTTCACTTGATAACTCTTGTTGGCTGTTTAGAGACACTTGATCTCAACACGTACAAAACCAAATGAATGATCTTCCTCTCCAAACCTGGATCTTCTTTCATGTTCTTTGTATTAATGGCCAATACCACCATTCAACAAATGTGTACTGAACAATAACCTTGTGTTAGGCACTGGAGACAGAGACGTGAACAAAACAGACACGTGGAATGGACATTCGAACAGACCCTCCACTCCTTCAGGCAAACCAGACATGGACTTAACCCTAACACTCCTCTTTCCCTTTGTGACCCCCTAGCCAATCCAGCATCAAGGTGGGTGAATTGTTCCCTCCTAAGTATGGCTGAATCCATTCCTTTCTCTCTAACTCCACCACCAACACGTTGGTCTAGACCCCAATCACCGCTTGTCCGGATGAAAACAAATCTCCCAACTGAACCAGCATCCACCCTACACCTTCCAGTCCATTCTCTGCACTGCAGATCTGATTGATTCTTCCCACTGCTACCACTCATACCTGGTTGTAAACCCTCGGTGGCTTTTCACTGCTCCGTCACTCTCTCAATTCCAGTCGCAATGGACTTTATTCCATTTTTTTTTTGTACTTAACTCCTGCCACAGGTCCTTTGCACACTCTGTTGTCTGTTCCTGGGAAATGTTCCTCACCTACTTAACACATTCGTTCCTCACATGTCAGCTGTAGTGTAACTTCCTGGGGAAACCCTTTCTGGTCACAAACTCTCTCTAAAGTCACATAAACCATACATCTCTCCTTCCCTGCACTTCTCACAGTAGCATATTTGCATTTGATTGCTGTAAATGTCTTTCTCCCAGTAGGCTGCAAGCTCCAGGAGAGCAGGGACACACCTGCTGCAATCATTATCACATCCCAGGGTGTAACACAGAGCCTGACACACAGTAAGAGAGAAATATGTATGTGTCAAGTGGACGAAGGAATGGATAAGCGAAAGGAGGATTCAGTGAAGTAACACATGTGAAGCTCCTAGCATGGTACTCACACAGAGCAGGCATTCACTATCATCAATTCCGTGCCATGCCCACCCAAGGAATCCCCAGAACTTGGGAAGGGAAAGTGGTGGGAGTTTCCATCAACGTCTAGCTGTAGAGTCTTGTCAACACCATTTGTTTCCTTTTATTCTTTATTCCAAAGGCTATAAGTGATTTGGACAAATCCTATAATAATCTGATCATATTCCAAAGCCAACAGGCAGATGTTGAGGGCCCCAGGTTAGCTCACTGTCCCCCTCTTCAGGAAGTGGTTGAGGACCCGCGAATGGGAGAAAAGACTGGTTTGAATATATAGGGCCTGAGGCTGTGTCTTGAGTGTGCATGGTGACCATAGAGACCATGACAAATAGTAGGAGATACCCCACCCCAGCCTCTCTGTTTGATGTCCTGGGAGCCTGGGGAGGAGGACATGGTTAACATGTTCAGATTTAACCCGACGGCCTCCATGGCCGCAAGGGGTGAGCACACAGCTAGTGCATGCCAATATGTGTAATGAGACTGGGGCCCCACCCAATGGGAAGACAGAGATGAGTGGACACCGTGGGAGAGAGGAAGGAGGAGAAAGAGGGAGGTGCACCAAAGCGAGGCTGTAGTGCACGTGACGACAGTCAGGGACAAAAGCAAAAACAGAGATCACGAATTCCAGACCTGACCCTTCGGTGGCCTGAATAGGTTTCTGTCTCCCAAGCCCCCACCCTCCCAGCCTGAACTGGCAGGGCAGGGCCACCCCAGATGGCCATGATGAGAACGTGGTTCCCTACAGATCACCGAGTCAAGTGCCACTGCCTCTCAGGAAGTCCAGCCTTGCTTTGAGAGTTTGGAGTAAGGAGGAGGGAGTCAGAGGACAGTGGACAGTAGTCATTACCACCGGGGCACTCAGTAGGAAGGAGGTGCTGGAAAGAAAGAGGCAATACACGTCTGGAAGGTCAGATGGGACAAACGCCTCTTCGCTATTTTATTTTTTGAGACGGGGGTCTCGCTATGTTGCCCAGGCTAGTCTTGAACCTCTGGCCTCAAACAACCCTCCCGACTTGGCCTCCCAAAGTGCTGGGATTACAGGCAAGAGCCACCACCACGCCCAGCCAAGACAAAGGCATCTATGGAGGGTAGTTCCCGTGCAGTGCACGTTTGACCTCGGTTGGTTCCACGAACAGGTGTGCCGACTCTGTTTCAGGAACGAGACACATAGGGTTGAGCCTGGGAAACTCAGGCCACTGGGTAGACTTCAGAAACGCTGAGGGGACGATCCTAAGCCCCAGCCTCAGTCGACCCCTCCCTCGAAAGCTCACCGGGCCAAAAGCTCGTCTGGGTTCCCCTCCAAGAGAGGGGCAGGGCAGGCAGGTACCTGGTGGCGTCCGGGGGGAGGCCAGGGGCGCACTTGATGGCGTACTCGGTCCTCCAGCGCTTGTGTCGCGCCTGGAACACCTGTCCGAAGCCGCCGCTGGCCACTCGGCGCCAGGGGTCCTCGAAGTCCTCGCGGGTGAAGACGGCGAGGCCGCCCAGCCGCTGCGCAGGGGGGTCGGCGGCCATGGGGTCGGCGCGGCCCCCGGCTCTTCCCCGCGTCCGCTCCCCTCTCGGGCTGCAGCCGGGATGGAGCCGCGGCTTCCTGCTCCCTGGCGAGGGGGAGCACGTCTCGCCGGCCCTCCCTCCTTCCCCGCCCTTCGAGGAACGAGCCTGCCCTGCTAGGGCGGGGAAATCCCCGCCCGGAGCCCTGCGGTTCCAGCGACTTGGGCCTGGGAAGAGGGAGGGATATGTCCCTGGGAAACAGCCACATCTTTGCTGGGTCTCAACCTCTGGTTTTTCCCTGTTCTCACCCCTTGAGCTAGGGAAGGTTGCCGGGAAAGAAAGGTGTCCCCAGGCTGGGCGAAGTCCAGCCAGGAAAGCTGGCCCCACTGTAACCAGGCCCAGTTATGATGAACCCGAGTGGAAGTCAGTCTATGTATTCGTGCAGCTCCTAGGTAGAAGGGTTTATGAAGAGCTCAGTTCCCTTTGGCGTCTGGTGCAGGGATCCCTGGCCCTCCCCAGCAAGGTTGGGGTTCGGAACATTTGAATGGGGATTTTCTGGACTGAATCTCTTAGATGGGCTGGTTTAATGCTTCCTTGTCAGTGTTGGATTTTGTTTGCTTGCTCGTTAGCCATCTTGGTGTGCTAAAGGTCACTGGGGCGGGGTCTTCAGGGACAGAGTGGGGTGGGCAACTGCAGGGAGCTCCCCTCCCTGGAACTGCTCTCAGCTGTGACCTCAGTGGGATGGACCGCCTGCCTGGTGGTGGCTACGGGGGAAGTGGACTCCTTTCCTTGGCCCTTTGTTACTAGGAGAGGCTTGTTGCCAGGGACCAGAGGAAGCACCAGCGGTACCAGGGCCTCCTTTGCTGGAAGGAGGGCAGGCTGAGCGGAGGTGAGAGCACAGCAGCCTGGGGCTGTCGAGGAATCTAACCTGAGGGTTGAGGACAGAGATTTGGGATAGAAGGGGAGAAAAAGGAACCTGAAGAGGCACACCTGGCTGCTGGATAGACGGAAAGCTGTCCTGGTGGGAGCGTGGGCGCCCAGAGAAGCAGTGGCAACATGTTGGCATTCTTTCTCTGCGCTATCTGTTCCTTCCTATTTCCTGGCATCCACTGTGGGTGCTACCTGGATCCATGACTGGGGCTGCAAGCGAGAAGAGAGGAAGGCTTTCCGGTGCCAAGCCTGGAAGTTTCTCTGGGTCCTGGGTCTATGGGATGGTCCTCTTACCTCGGAGACACTCAGAGCAGAGCAAATTCCACGTGCCTAAACAGATGGTCCTTCCCTGAGACCTTGACCAAGTAATGGCCCAGAGGCAGGTGCAGCTGGGAAAACTACAGCAAGGCAGTGGGGTCAGCCGCTTCTCCCCTACAGCTGGGCAGGTGGGCTGAAGTCCACAGGGAATGTACAGAGTGACCATCCTCAAGTTTGAGGAGCCTACCCTGCCAGAGGATGAAATGCCTTGCCTTTGACCCAAATCTGGAGAGCCCTTTATCCATGCCACAGACCGGCCAGACACCCAGGCAACACCATAGACATGACAGGTGAACAAAAGACTCCTGATGAAAGATGGAGAACTCAGTCCTTCCATAACAACTTACATGAAACTTCTAGGCCCAATTCTGGCAAGCAGATTTAGAACCGAAGATTGGGCCTGGAGGCATTTGTCACAGGGATCCCTGAGCCACTATTAATTGAACATTAACTTTGTTCCAGGATCAGTAGCTACTTTACTTACTGCATGAATTTTACAGATAGTATCTTGTTTTAGCCCAAAGCAATATTATGGGGCCAACTTCTCTCTATTTGCAAATGAGGGAATTAGCTTGAAGACAGTAAGTAGTCAGTGGCCACAGAACTAGTAAGGGGTAGTTGACATTCAAACCCCAGCCTCTTGGTTCCTATGGAAATAGGTTGGACATGGGAGGAGCAGGTTATAGCCTTTTATGAATATGGGGGAAAGAGTCTACCTCCCTGGAAGTGGCTGGAGGTGATGGACCCTGCATACCCCAAAGACAGTGCCAGAGAGAGGCCCCTTGCTTTGTTTGGAAAAGGCAGGAGATGGTAAAACTTATTGCTCCTGGAGCAGCCCTGCCAGCAAACTCCACCCCACAAGTTTCAAAGTCTCCCCCCAGGGAAGCTTGGAAGACAATACGGATGTTATTGTCAGAGAGACCGGGAGGACAAGAAGAGGCCTTGCGCGGTCTTCTGGGTGGGTTAACATGGAGGATGAGAAGGTGAATAGCCTCCTGGCCCTGAGGAAGTTTGACTTGGGCCCAGATCTCTGACATTCAGTAAGACTCCCAGAGGAAATGCCAGGGGTGAACAGTCTGAATCCGTTCAGCAGTTCTTTCTGGCCCAGTTACACCCAAAGTGGCTCTCCAGGGAGGGCAGGACACCAGAAGCTGCCATTGGCTGTCTGCAGAGGCTGTCACAGGAATGTTGAAGATGCATCAGCTCTGGAGGAGGGGACCCCTAGGGCTCAAGGCAGGCAGCCAGGATCCCAGATAAAACACCTCTGCGAATTTCCCACAGGGTGGATATGGAGAGACATGCCGGAGCCAAGGTGTGTTCCTGTTGATCCACCTGTTGAAACAGCTGAGCTGTGGGTTCAGGCACCTCTGGGACTTCTGAGGAGTCAGGCAAAATAGACATATGCGTTTACCCAAACGATGCATCATTAGACTGGGTTTTTGCTGCTCCTTCTAATCTCCCAAAAGTGGGCCAGGATAAAAGTCTAGGAGTGTTTGGACAAGCTCTGGGAGACAATATAAGAGAAGGGACCCCTTCTGAGTATAGGATCACTGAGACAAAGAATCTCTGGGTCCCTCCTTAATAAGTGGGGTGAGGTTTAGAGATTTGGGAAGAGCAAGGTTAACTTAGAGGCTGCTGATCTCTTTCCAGTGGTCTTGGTACAGAAGTTTCTAGATCATACCTGGTGGAGAAGTCTGCAGCCAGTGTGTAGAGAGGAGAGAGCTGGCCGGAAAAGCCCCACCTGTAACTGCCCACACCTCCCCTCAAATGAGAAGGGATATTGAGGTAGTTTTAGTCCAACTATGAGCCATGGCCACCAGAAGGGGCAAGAAACACATTTCAACCATAGGGGTTTTAACCCCCAGATGCTTGGAGTCCTTTCTATTGAACTCTATTGGTGTATTTTATTTTGGCAGATTGAGGATGGAAATGTCCTGGACTTGGAATTATTAAGTGACTTTTGGATGTGTGTGTGATTGTCTCTGGAGAACCTAAACTTTTCAGCTGTCATTCCCAGCCAGGGAGCTGATGGAGCAACTTCACAATAATCTGGAAGATGCTGAAATCCCATGTGAGCCCTTCCCCAACCAGAATGACAAGTTATTTGCATACAGGGAAGTTCCCCGATCTGCCCCTATTCTCCACCCTGCAAACATGTCACAGAGGACATCTGGACAGGTTTTGGCAGGCTCGAACCTCTGGTATCCTATGTATTGAAGTGAGGTTGTATTGGTCAGGGTGCGAGAACGGATACAGGAAACTGAAATATCTGCTCAAGAAGCAAGACTCCCAGACAGAAAGGGATAGAACCAGACAATAGGAGCACAGTTAAATTCAAGGGTGCATGAGCCATCAGACTTGCATTCAAACTGGGTTTTTTCCTACCACTCAGTAGTTGTTTGACCTTGGTCATGTTACCAAGTCTGTTTGAATTTCCCATCTTTCAAATGAGATGATAATCATAACAACTATTCCAAAAAGTGACTGCAAGGTTTATAAACTTTAAAAAAGATTCCTAAGTGAATAGGTTTCTTAAACCTCACCCTTATATAAGAATTAACTCAAAAGAAATCATGAACTTAAATGTAACATGTAAAATTATAAAACTTTTAGAAAAAAGTATTCTGGATCTAGGGCGAGACCAAAAGTTATTAGACTTAACACCACAAGCCCCATCCATAAAAGGGAAATTTCATAAACTGGACGTTATGAAAATGAAAACCTCTCACTCTGAGGGACCTGGTAAAGCTGATGAGAAGACAGACTACAGATGGGGAGACAATATCTGTAAAGCATCTTTGACAAAGTGCTAGTTCCTAGAGTATAGAAAGAGGTCTTCCAACTCAACGGCATCCAATGAGAAAATGGAGACCGCCATGAGCAGACGTTTTCCAGAAGAGAATCTACAGATGGCACATAAGTGCATGAAACGCTGCATAACATCAGGAGTCGTTAAGCAAATGCACATTAAAACCCCAATGGGATGTCACTTCCCACCTATCAGAATGGCTGGATGTAAAAATGAAAATACAGGGACAACACTAAATGCTGACGAGGATGTAGAGAAATTGGATCACTAACAGATAATGCTGATGGAAATGTAAAATAGTACAGCCACTGAAAGACACAGGGAACAGTCAGAAGGGAGTCTCCCGAGATGGCGCTAAAACACCATATGGAACCAAACAAAGACAACAAAGGCCCTAAGCTCCTGCTCTTCCCTCGCGCGAAACTTAAACCTGTACACAAATATTATCTCCCTATAGGAATACTACCTCATAGCTCCCTCCAATAAAGACCCTAAGATGGCACTGGCCAGCACCGCCAGGCTCCGATAGAGCATGGGCCACCCCCTCCCAAATGGATAAATACAGACCTCTCTCGTCCTCACTCTCTCTCACTCCCCCTTCCCTACCAGGCAGTTACAGACCTTCTTCCCTCTCTCTGTAGCCACTGCTCTAATAAATCTCTTGGCTTCAAAGGGCGTTGAGTCTCACTGGAGCCATCGTCCTTCATTGGTGCCATGGCTTGGTTGGGAGCTCTCTCGCCCTAAGGCGAGGCCCTGTCCTGTTGCCGGTGGCACTCGCCCCTTAAGGCCTTCACCCACTTTCTTGAATGCCAGCGCTGCATCCATCACCACCTCGGATAGGTAAGTGCCCCTA
>NW_007059777.1:1055927-1056315 GCF_000164805.1 Carlito syrichta
TCTCAGATTTCGAGCCTGCAGATGAACCTCCCCCATACAGGCAACGCAAGGCTCCCCCGCCCCGCCCTTCTCCAACCCCTCCCACTTCTGCTCCAGAAGTTCAACCTATATATCCTCCCCTTCCAACCGCTCCCCAGTGTAGTCCTCTGGTAACCCGATCCAAGGCCACATGTTCCTAACACCCCTCCGCGAAGTAGCAGGCGCAGAGGGTATTGTCCAGGTGCACGTCCCCTTCTCTATCTCAGACCTCTCACAAATAGAAAAACATCTTGGGTCATATACAACTAATACTGCCACCTACATTAAGGAGTTTCAATACCTCATCCAGTCCTATAGCCTCACTTTTCATGATATATACCTAATCCTTTCCAACACCCTGCTTCCGGAG
>NW_007059778.1:0-1211 GCF_000164805.1 Carlito syrichta
AGACCCGCGAACCGTTCGAGTGTGGGACTGTAAGAGCCTGAGATGCACTTTACCCCGAGCAGTGGATGGGAGAAGAGGAGTCCACACAGCCCACGAAGGAAGAACCCAAGCCCAGGTGGGCTGCTACCCGGGGACAGGCAGGTGGCAATGGGTACCTACGTGTCTGCCTGAAGCAGAATGCTGCTTTATGATTGTGGGGGTGGGGGAGCAGATGCTCTTAACTCTCTGGTCCTATAAATGTGGCAAAAACACCATACATTTCAGTAGCAGCAAAGACCCAGGGATGCTAGAAAAAGAGACGGCAGTGGTGTGGCCAAAAAGAGACGGTAGTGGGTCATGGCTTGCAGCTAAGACTGGCTTGTCACTTATGACCCATGTGACCTTGGGACAGCAAGCTGGAAGAATCTCAGTCACCTCATCTTCAAAACAGAACCAGTAATATCACCTCAAAAGGATCGATCACGTGTGCGCGTGCGTGCAAGAGCCTTGCAGAGCACCCCGTTTACAGTGGGCACCCCACACACGTCAGCTTCTTCCATCAGCGTTCCAAACCGGACGGAGATGCGTCTTAATATACAGTGTGGCTTAGCGCCCTGAGAACCAACCCTGGGGGTTTATAAATCCTGAATTAGCTAAAATGCGTTGTAAATACTTATGCTCATTTTTCTCAGCATATTTTCTCCACAATGACATACTATTAACTTAGTATTATTATCTGTACTTTACAAATTGAAACTGTATATGTCGCAGTAGAGCTGTTCCTTGAGTGTCCTTGAAACGACTGAATTAAGAATCACAAGATATCGCTAAGCGTTTCCCCAGCTCGGAAGATATTCTAAAGCAAGCAAATGTGAGCGTCGTGAGCAGAAGGAAGATGCGGACGGAGACGCCAAAAGCCCTGTGGCTCCCTCCGCTCAGGACTAACCACCCTCGGCCGCGGGGGACAGGAATCTCTCTCACATGCTGGGAATCTCTGTGGCTGCGACCTCCGTCCCCAACCCTGAGAGGCATCAAGGGGGCCGGAAATCTCTAAGGAATGGCGGTTACTGCTCATCGGCCCTGATGCGCACTCCAGCCCAGCAGCCATAAGACCACTAACACAGCCTCCTTCCCAGGAAGCCAGGCCGGGGAGGCAGCTCTTCCGCAGCCGAGACACGTCTGTCCAGGCAGACACTGAAGCCCACGCACTCCAGACTGAACACAGCTTTCCC
>NW_007059779.1:0-2996 GCF_000164805.1 Carlito syrichta
AAATATCTGTCTGGGGACGGGGAAACATCTCTTATCAACAGGGTGCCTGAATGAAAGGTAATTGTACACCTAACCCTTAACTGCACCCCACAAAACCATAATAAAAAACATTGATAAAAAAAGATTGTTATTATATTCTTTGACGTTTTTGTTAACAAACGTGCTGGCCGGGTGCGGTGGCTCATGCCTGTAATCCCAGCTACTTGGGAGGCTGAGGTAGGAAGATCACTCGAGCCCAGGAGTTTGAGACCAGCCTGGGCAACATCACGAGACCTCGTCTCTACAGAAATAAAAAATAAAAAATGAGCTGGGGGTGGTGGCATGTGCCTGAATTCTCAGCTGCTCGGAAGACAGAGGCGAAAGGATTGCTCGAGCCGAGGAGTTCGAGGCTGCATTGAGCTTTGATTGAGCCACTGCATTCCAGCTTGGGCAACAGCAAGAAAAAAAATGCAAGTAGCATATACTCTGTGTCAGGTGCTGTTCTGAGATTGATTAGTTTATAAACGAGAGATGCGAGGTCTTGCTGTGTTGCCCAAGCTGGCCTTGAACTCCTGGCCTCAAGTGATCCTCCCGGGCCTCAGCCTCCCAAAGGGCTGGGATTCCAGACAGGAGCCCCAGAGTGGCTCTTTTTGTGGAGAGTGTAGCCCTGGGCTATCTTCCACAGAGCAGATGAAAGGGAGGAATATTTATCTTTCCCTGGGGTTCTGCAGAAGGCAGAAGGGAGGGGCTGGGCACACAGCTGGAGGCGGGTGGTTAGGCCGGTGGAGGCTTTGTGGGGAGACCGAATCCTGGCCAAGACCTCCAGGTCAAACCACACGCTCAGGTCTGGCTTCCAGAAAGCTGGGACTCTGAGGCTAGGGCTGGGGGTATGGGGTCAGCTCTCCAACTCCCAGCTGCCCCGTAATTTTGGGCCGTGTGAGTCATGGGAAGAAGGGAGGGCAAACACACACTGGCATGGGAAAAGGCCACTCCTGTTTTTTCCTGCTCAAAAAGATTTCCTGGGGCCAGCGAGGTGGCGGTGTTCAGAAGCGACCCATAGGCGCCCGGGAGACAGGGCGGCTTTCCACGAATCACCAGCTGCCAGACACCATGGAGAGACCCCAGAGCCCCCTCCCCGGCAGCGTGTGGCCCAATGGGAGGTCCCTCTTGGAAGAGCCGGTAAGAATGGAGGGAATGAGGGGGGAAGGAGGGGAGGGGTGGAGTCCCTCGGTCCTGGGCTCCGAATCTGGGAAAGAGACTAGGATTGAGAGGTGGAATTTTATGACCACCATGCTGGAATCCGCATCAGGGTCCCCGACTCTCGGAATTCACCTGGGCAGCCGGCAGCAAAGCTCTTGCCACCAAAGGGTCCCAATGGTCTTTCGCACTCAGGTGTGGGGGAAGCGTCTTCTCTCAATCTGCAGAAAGTCCTGCAGCTTCTGGAAAATCCACCAAACTGTGGGATGCCCAGTGAGCAGGGATTTTAACTCAGTGAGTTCGCTTCATTATTTCGTTATTTATTTGGAGACGGGGTCTGGCTCTGTCACCCAGGGTAGAGTGCAGTGGTGCCATCATAGTTCACTGCAGCCTCCAGCTCCTGGCCTCAAGTGATCCTCCCACCTCAGCCTCCCAGTGTGCTGGGATTACAGGTGTGAGCCACCACATCGGGCCAGTGATTCCATTTCTTAAGGAAGCTTCCCTAGCTGTATTCTGGCGTATACCACACACACAGAAAAGTGCACACGTCGTCAGCACTAGGCAATGCCAGGAATCTTTATAAGCTGAACACACCCATGTAATCAACCCTCCTGTCTCCAGAACTTCCTGGGGGCCCCCTCCCATCACCAACGCCCCCAAGGCTGGTCAGTCCTGACTGCTGACACCACACATGGTCCTTTTGCCTGTTTTTAAACTTTACACCGACAGAATCATTCAGTACTCTGTCTCGTGTATCTGGTTTCCTTCTCTCAATGTGATCTTGTGAAATCCGTCCATGTTCTCATTGTGTAGAATGTTCCATGGTGTGGACACACCCTAGTGTGTTTATCTGTCCCCTGTGGGGGACTCTTTGGGCGGTTTCCGTCCTGGGCTGCTGTGACACTCTGGGACAAGTGTATGTGTGCTCCTCTGGGAGGGGGCGGATTGCTGGGTACAAGAGAGAAATCCTGGGTTCAACTCTAGCAGATTCTTTTTTTTTTGAGTTGAAGTCTTACTCTGTCACCCACGATGGAGGGCAGTGGTATGCCCATGGCCACCGTCGCCTCGACCTGCTGGGCTCAGGCGGTCCTTCCGCCTCAGCTTTCCAAGTAGCCAGAACTACAGGCGCATACCACCATACCTGGCTAATAGTTTGATTTATTGTAGAGATGAGGTCTTGCCAAGTGGCCCAGGTTGGTCTTGAACCCCTGGGCTCAGGCAGTCCTCTCACCTCTGCCTCCCAAAGTGCTGAGATGATAGGTGTGAGCCATCACACCCAGCTTTAAAATGTTTTTAAGATCCTGGGCAGCCTAAGGAGAACTTGTCTCTACAAAAAAAGTCAAAATAATTAGATGAGCACAGTTGGAAGTGCTTGCAGTGATCATGCCACTGCCCTCTATCCGGAGTCACAGAGTGAGACCCTGACTCAAAACAAAACAAAAATTCATTTAAGGCTGGGCGCGGTGGCTCACATATGCAATCCCAGCACTTTGGGAGGCTGAGGCAGGAGGGTTGCATGAGTGCAGGAGTTCAAGACCAGCCGGACCACATAGCAAGACCACATCTGCAAGAGAGAGACAGAGAAAGAGAGAGAGAGAGAGAGAATGAGAATGAATGCATTTAACGCACCTAACCTGCTAAACGTCATGGCTTAGCCTTGCCTACCATAAATGTACTCAGAACACCTCCATTAGTCCACAGCTGGGCAAGATCATCTAATATAAAGCCTGTGCAATGATAGTGTTATTACATAATGTTGTGGTTTTTTTTTTTTTTTTGAGTTGGAGTCTTACTCTGTCACCCAGACTGGAGTGCAGTGG
>NW_007059779.1:3461-11192 GCF_000164805.1 Carlito syrichta
AAACCCCAACCCAAAAAAAAAAAAAAAAAATATAGTGCTGTATATTCCTAGTGTTGAGTAGCTCATGTAATTTATGGAATACTACACTGAGAGTAAAAGCGAGAATGGCTGGAAGGGGACCTGGGGGACAATTTCTCCTGAATGCCTATCGATTTCACACCATCATAAAGTCAAAAACCGTTAAGCTGAAGCATTGTAAGTCAGGGATCCATCTGCATGTAAATATGATCTATAGAAACATGCAAATAGCCAGGCACAGTGGCTCACGCCTGTAGTCCCAGCTACTTGGAAGGCCGAGGCAGAAGGATCATCTGAGCCCAGCAGGTGGAGGCTGCGGTGGCTATGAGCATGCCACTGCACTCTAGCCTGTGAGACCCAGACTCAAAAAAAAAGAAAAGAAAAGAAACTGGATAATTGCCTGGTGCAATGACTCATGCCTGTAATCCCAGCACCTTTGGGAGGCAGAGGCAGGATTGCCTAAGTCCAGGAGTTCGAGGCCAACCTGGGCAACCTAGCAAGACCTTGTCTCTACAATAAATAAAAAAATTATCTGGGTGTGGTGGCATGCACCTGTGGTCCCAGTTACTTGGAAGGCTGAGGCGGAAGGATCTCCTGAGCCCAGCAGGTCAAGGTTGTGGTGGCTGTGAGCATTCTACTACACTCCAGTCCGGGTGACAGAGTGAGACTCTGATTCAAAAAAAAAAAAAAAAAAGAGACATACAAATATAATTAATTTATTGTTTTAAAAAAATAATAATAATGCTTCTCATAATTCTCATGACCATAACAATTTTTTTTCCCCAGTCTGGTTCTCACTCTGTTGCCCAGGCTGGAGTGCAGTGGTACAACAATCGCTCACTACAGCGTCTGGTTCCTGGGCTCAAGCAATCCTTCCGCCTCAGCTTCCTGAGTAGTTGGGACTTTGTATGTGCATACTACCACACCTGGCTAATTTTTCAATTTTTTGTAGAGATAGAACCTCGCACTGTTGCCCAGGCTGGTCTTGAACTCCTGGCCTCAAGCGATCCTCCCCCCCTTGGCCTTTTAAGTGTTGGGATTACAGGTGAGAACTGCCGCACCTGGCCACATCCCGCATGCAGCTTACTGTAGGGATGAGAGAAACATGAGGGCAGAGCATGTGAAAGGCGGTTGGGGCTCTTGACTACTACCTGGCAGGGTAGAGGGCTCAGAGGGAGTGTCCCAACTTCCTCTCTGTCCTTCCTGTTGCGCCAACATCAGCTGGAGCTCTGGGCACTGCGGGCCAGCCCATAATAGTCAGCAGAGAGCCACAGGGTCGGGTCACTCTGACACGGTGGGTGGGCGGGGACTGGCGGATCCTGTCCTGCCAGAAGCTTCCTCCACCTGAGTCCGTGCTCTCTGCTTCTCGCTTCACCCATATCCACTCCTCAAGGCCTCTTGGACTAGAGAGGGTGGTCACCTGGCTGAAGCCCATTTCTCCAGTCAGGACACCAAGAGAGCCAACTAGAAAAGCCACTCACGGTCACAGTGCTCAGGCGTCCGGCCTTCCGGCTCTCCAGAGTCTAAAGATTTGGGCATGGGAAGAATCTAGGGCCCGTGGTGGGACTGGCACAATCTGCAACTCAGCTCTGTTACTGGCTTAGCTGAGCGACCTCAGGTATGTTGCTTGGCTTCTCTGTGCCTTGGTGCTCTCACCTGTAGAATGAGTATGACAGCAATGTCAGCTTCAGAGAGCTGTTATAGGGGATGAGCGATACAGTGTTTTTATTTTTTTTTTGAGTCGGAGTCTCACTCTGTCCCCCAGACTGGAGTGCAGTGGCCGCTCCCGGCCACCGCAGCCTCGACCTGCTGGGCTCCGGCGATCCTTCCGCCTCAGCCTTCCGAGTAGCTGGAATTACAGGCAGGGATACAGTGTTTAAATTTGCTTAGCCAATGCCTCGCTCAGAACACAGGAGTCGTCACTAAATAGCTCCGATCGCTTCTCGGCCTTTTGGCTAAGAGCAGGTGTGTAATGATGACCCCTAATAATAATAATAATGATCGGGAAGATATTATGATTGCTATGTTGTATTATATACCTTTTCTGCTCAGCACCCTCCACAGCTGCCGTCTCATTTGGAATAAAAGATAAAGTCCTGCTGGGACCGGTGGCTCATGCTTGTAATCCCAGTGCTTTGGGAGGCCAACGCGGAAGGATTGCTTGAGCCCAGGAGTTCGAGGCCAGCCTGGGCAACATAGCGATATCTTGTCTCTACAAACATAAAAAAATTAACCAGTGTGGTGGTGTGCACCTGTAATTCCGCTGCTCAGAAGGCTGAGGAGGAAGGATTGCCTGAACCCAGGAGGTCGAGATGGTGATAGCTGTGAGGGTGCCACTGCACTCCAGCCCAGGTGAAAGAGTGAGACTTCACCTCAAAACAAACAAACAAAAAAGGTCATTTTAAGAAAGCAGGAAAGGCCTGGGAGGCCAAGGTGAGAGGATTGCCTAACCCCACAGGTTTGAGATCAACCTCAGCAACTAGGTGAGACTTCATCTCTACAATAAATAAAAAAATTAGCTGGGCATGGTGGTGCGTACCTGTAGTTCCAGTTCCTTGGAAGGTTGAGGCAGAAGGATCGCCTGAGACAAGCAGGTCCAGGCTGCGGTGACCGTGAGCGTGCCACTGTACTCCTGTCTGGGCGACAGAGTGAGACTCCAACTCAAAACAAACAAGCAAAACAGCAACAACAAAAGAGAGCAGGAAAATAAACGGTTGAATTTTCTGCAATTCACTCATTTACTCATTGACTTGTCCTGTGTGGCTTCTGGGCCCCTTTTCTGTTCCTGGTACTATTTCAAGACACAGCAGGAGACAAGACAGACAAAACCTCCTTCCCCTTGGAACTGACACTCGGTGGGAGGAGTCAGACAGTTGGAAAATAAATGTGAGTCGGGCTTGGTGGCTCAGCCTGTAATCCCGCGCTTTGGGAGGCTGAGGTGAGTGGATTGCCGGAGCCCACGGGTTCGAGACCCGCCTGGGCAACTTGGCGAGACCTCATCTCTCCAATAAATTAAAAAAAAAAAAAATCAGCTGGGCATGGTAGCGCGTGTCTGTAATTCCGGCTACTCAAAAGGCTGAGGCGGAAGGATCGCCGGAGCCCAGCGGGTCGAGGCTGCGGTGGCCGGGAGCGGCCACTGCACTCCAGTCTGGGCGACAGAGTGAGACTCCAACTCAAAAAAAAAAAAAAGAAGAAAAAGAAAAAGAAATGTGCAAATTCCACAGTATTTAGAAGGTGATAAATGCGGTGGGGAAAAAAGTCTCACAGGGAAACTGGTGATGGCAGGATTTTACAAGAGTAATCAGTCAGAGCCGGCTTCCTGGAGAAGGTGACATTTGCATAAAAGCCCAAAGGAATTGAAGGAGGGAGACGAGATCTGGGGAAGAGTGCAGGCAGAGAACGCCTGTGCAAAGGCCCTGAAGTGGGACCATGACTGTCTTGTTCAAAAAATAGCAGGGAGGCCAGTGTAGGTGGAGTGGCATAGGCGAGGGGGAGAGGGTGGTAGGTGACATCAGAGTCAGGGGTCGCAGCATGCAAGGTCGTGGGGAGGGCTTGTGGGGAATCTTTTCTTTTTTTTTTTTTTTTTTTTTTTTGAGTTGGGGGTCTCACTCTGTCGCCTAGGCTGGAGTGCAGTGGCACGATCATGGCTCACCACAGCCTTGACCTCCTGGGCTCATGCGATCCTTCTGCCTCAGCCTCCCAAGTAGCTGGGACTACATGTGTGTGCCACTACCTTCTGCTAATTATTTGATTTTATACAGACAAAGAGGTCTTGCTATGTTGCCCAGGCTACTCTGGAACTCCTGGGCTCAAGCAATTCTCCTACTTTGGCCTCCCAAAGTGCTGGAATGACAGGCATGAGCCACCACACCCAGTCAGATTGCAGTATTTGAAGTTCTAAAATTCAGTCCAGTGCAGTGGCTTGCTTAAATCCCAGCCCTTTGAGAGGCCAAGGCAGGAGGATTGTTCGAGACCACGAGTACAAAACCAGCCTGGGCCACAGAGCAAGACCCCAGCTCTTAAAAAAAAAAAAAAATTAGCCAAGCATAGCAAGTCCCAGGTACTCAGGAGGCTGAGGCAGGAGGATGGCTTGAGATCAGGGATCTGAGGCTGCGGTGTGAGCTATGATTGCGCCACTGCACTTCAGCCTGGGCAACAGAGTGAGACCTTGTCGCTAAAAAAATAATTCTAGCCGGGCTCAGTGGCTCAGCCTGTAAACCCGCACCTTTGGGAGGCTAAGGTGAGTGGATTGCCTGGGCCCACGGGTTTGAGACCCGCCTGGGCAGCGAGACCTCATCTCTACAATAAATCAAAAAATCAGCCAGGCGTGGTAGTGCGCGTCTGTAGTTCCGGCTACTCGGAAGGCTGAGGCGGAAGGATCGCCGGAGCCCAGCAGCAGGTCGAGGCTGCGGTGGCTGGGAGCGGCCACTGCACTCCAGTCTGGGCGACCGAGTGAGACTCCAACTCAAAAAAATAATAAATAATAAATAATAATTCTAGAATTCCAGGTGGCTAATGGGCTGATGTTCTAACATTTCAATGTGTTACAACATCACTGCGCAATAAGGTAGCCACCATGGCCATGAGTAGCTATTTCAGTCAAGTAACATTGAGAAAAATAAAAAAATTTGGTTTCTCAGTTGCCATATTTCAAATGCTCAGGAGTGACACCAGGAATGGTGGTTCACGCTTGTAATCCTGGCAGTTTAGGAGGCCAAGACAGGAGGATCACTTGACGTCAGGAGTTCGAGACCAGCCTGGGCAACATAGCAAGACCTCATTTGTGCAAAACTTTTTTTTTCTTTACTCAGGAGGATGAGGCGGAAGGATCTCCTGAGCTCAGGAAACTTTTTTTTTATAAATTAGAATTCAGCCGGGCTCGGTGGCTCAGCCTGTAATCCCGCGCCTTTGGGAGGCTGAGGTGAGTGGATTGCTTGAGCCCGCGGGTTCGAGATCCACCTGGGCAGCGAGACCTCATCTCTACAATAAATCAAAAAATCAGCCGGGCGTGGTAGCGCATGCCTGTAATTCCAGGTAGTCGGAAGGCTTAGGCGGAAGCATCGCTGGAGCCCAGCAGGCGAGGCTGCGATGGCCAGGAGGGGCCACTGCACTCCAGTCTGGGCGACAGAGTGAGACTCCAACTCAAAAAAAAAAAAAAATTAGAATTCCAATATTCTCATGTGCCGGGGTTCTAAAGTTGCAATAGTCTAGAAGTCCGGGGTGCAAATGAGCGAGTGTTCTAACCTTTTAGTATTCTGATCCTAATATTCTGGAATGCTGGAGTTCTAAGATTATATTGCAGTGTTCTAGAATTCCAAGATGTAAATGAGCTACTTCTAACAAGTTAGTATTCTACAATCCCAGTATTCTTTTTTTTTTTAAGCTGGAGTCTAACTCCATCGCCCAGGCTGGAGTGCAGTGGCACACTCCCAGCCACCTCAGCATCGACCTGCTGGGCTCCGGCAATCCTTCTGCCTCAGCCTTCCAAGGAACAGGAACTACAGGCACACGCTACCACGCTGGCTAATTTTTTATTTATTATAGAGACGAGGTCTCGCCAAGTTGCCCAGGCTGGTCTCGAACCCTCGGGCTCAGGCAATCCACTCGCCTCGGCCTCCCAAATTGCTGGGATGACAGGCTGAGCCACTGAGTCTGGCCATCTTCTTTCAGAGACAGCCTTGCTCTGTTGCCCAGACTGGAGTGCAGTGGCGTGATCACAGCTCACTGCGGTCTTGACCTATTGGGCTCAGGCGATCCTCCTGCCTCAGCATCCCAAGTAGCTGGGATTACAGGCACATGCCACCACGCACAGTTAATTCTTTAATTTTTTTTTGTATAGGTGAGGTCTCACTATGTTGCCCAGGCTGTTCTCAAATCCTAGCCCCAAGCGATCCTCCCACCTGAGTCTCCCGGGGTGCTGGAACTACAAGCGCACCCCTGTGCCCAGCCCCGGAATCCCAATATTCCAAAGCTCCGGGGTTCTAACATTGCAAGATTCAGCTTACAAGTTGCTGATGGTCTGGTCCCCTGATGCCCCGGGGCTCCTAGGGCCTTTTGAGTTCCCTCCTCTGAGCTCCCCTTGTGTTTCTCTGCTGTCCAGGTGACTGAGGCCAGGATGGAGAACGCGACCGTCAGTTATGAGTACCCGGACTACGGCGACATTTCGGGCCTCCCCGTGGACTGCCTGGACGGCTCCTGCCTCTCCGTGGACGCGCTCCGCGTGGCCCCACTCCTGCTGTACACGGCCATCGTCCTGGTGGGGCTGCCGGGCAATGCCACGGTGGCCTGGGTGGCCGGGAAGGAGGCCCGCCGGAGGGTCGCTGCCACCTGGCTGCTCCACCTGGCTGCGGCGGATTTGCTCTGCTGTCTGTCCCTCCCCGTCCTGGCGGTGCCCATTGCCCGGGAGGGCCACTGGCCGTTCGGGGCCATAGGCTGTCGCTTGCTTCCCTCGGTTATCCTGCTGTCTATGTACGCCAGCGTGCTCCTCCTGGCCGCTCTCAGCGCTGACCTCTGCCTGGTGGCCCTCGGGCCCACCTGGTGGGCTGTGACGCGCCGGGCTCGCGGCGTGCAGGTGGCCTGTGGGCTGGCCTGGACGCTGGCCCTGTCACTCACCGTGCCCTCCGCCGTCCATCGCCGGCTGCACCAGGAGCACTTCCCGCCCCGGCTGGAGTGTGTGGTGGACTACGGCGGCTCAGCCAGCACTGAGCTCGCGGTGACCGCCATCAGGTTCCTCTTTGGCTTTCTGGGGCCACTGGTGGTCGTGGCCGGCTGCCACGGCACCCTCCTGTGCCGAGCAGCCCGACGCTGCTGGCCCCTGGGCACGGCCGTCGTGGTGGGGTTTTTTGTCTGCTGGACCCCCTACCACCTGCTGAGGCTGGTGCTGGCCGTGGCCACCCCGAACTCTGTGCTCCTGGCCCAAGCCCTGAGGGCCGAACCCTTGGTCGTGGGCCTTGCCCTCGCCCACAGCTGCCTCAATCCCATGCTCTTTCTGTATTTCGGGCGGACTCAGCTGCGCCAGTCACTGCCAGCTGCGTGTCGCTGGGCCCTGAAGGAATCCCAGGAGGAAGATGAAAGAGACGTCAGCAAGAAATCCACCAGCCACGACCTGGTCTCGGAGGTGGAGGTGTGAGCTAGAGGAAGACTGGTCTATAACCAGTTTACAAAACTGGCTTCAGGCTGGCTGTGGCTCATGCCTGTAATCCCAGCACTTTGGGAGGCCGAGGTGGGAGGATCACTTGAGGCTAGGAGTTTGAAGCCAGCCTGGGCAATGTAGCAAGACCCCATCTCTAAAAAAACCAAAAAATAATTAAAACTAAACAAAAAGACAAAAATTACTTGCATCAGGTATAGCTGGATCCAGGGGCTCAACAATGTCTTTATTTTATCCCTCCCTTTGTTCAACATACATCCATTATGCACCTTCTGTGGGCAAGGTCCTGTTCTAGGCATGACCACAACAGAGCTGACAGTCCAGTGGGAAGACAGACAATAGGCAAACAAAGGAATATGGACTTTGTGAAGTGGTGATAGAGGCTAGGAAACCTCAGGGGACAAGAGGGCTGGGTGTTCAGCCAGACAAGGTCCCCTGAAGCCGGCAGGAGGGTCATGCCCCCATCTGGGTGAAAAGCATTCCAAAGCCGGGCTCGGGGGCTCAGCCTGTCATCCCGCGCCTTTGGGAGGCTGAGGTGAGTGGATTGCCTGAGCCTGCGGGTT
>NW_007059779.1:11334-13935 GCF_000164805.1 Carlito syrichta
GTCTGGGCGACAGAGTGAGACTCCAACTCAAAAAAAAAAGAAAAGAAAAGAAAAGAAAAGCATTCCAAGTAGAGGGAACAGCAAGTGCAAAGACCCTGAGGCAGGATGTCCTTGGTGTATTCCAGGAACCAGGAAGAGGCTGGTGTGGATGAGGCAGAGTGAGCAGGGGCTAGGGTGGTGTGAGATGGGGCGGGGAGGGGGGCGGCTTGGATTTTGAAAGACTTCTAGGCTTGGCAAGTGTTTGGGGGTCCGCGGAGGGTTCTGAGTCATAGTTACCAGAAAAAACAAGGCTCCCCTTTACAATGCAAATTACAGGTAAACAGCAGTCACAGCAACAAAATTCGCTGGGCACAGTGGCTCATGCCTGCCATCCCAGCACTTTGAGAGGCAGAGGCGAAAGGATTGCCTGAGCCCAGGGGTTCGAGACCAGCCTGGGCAACTTGGCAAGTCCTCGCCTCTACAATAAATAAAAATTTTAGCCAGGCATGGTGGCACACACCTGTGGTTCTAGCTACTTGGAAGGCTGAGGCAGAAGGATTGCCTGAGCCCAGTGGGTTGAGGCTGTGGTGGCAGTGAGTATGCCACTGCACTTCAGCCTGGGCGACAGAGTGAGACTCCGACTCAAAAAAAAAAGAAAAAAAATCATTTTAGTGTCAGTATGTCCCATGTAATCCTTGTCCCAAGGAACAGTTATTTGTGTGTCTCTGAAACTCAAAGTTAACTGGGCATTCTGTAATGTGTGTGTGTGTGTGTGTGTGTGTGTGTGTGTGTGTGTGTGTGTGCACGCGCGCGCTTCATCAGGTGACCTTATGCTGAGCAGAAGATGGCCTTGATCTTGATCTTGGGTTTTAATAGGACCCCTCTGGTTGCTGGTGGAGATTAGACTCTGGGAGTGGAAAGTGAAGAACCCATTGAGGAGGCAACTGCAGTAGTCCTAGCAAGAAGTGGTAGATTAGGATCAGGGTAACAGAGTCAAGGCAGTGAGAGGTTGACATGTTGTGGATCTATGTTGAGGGAAAGACCATATCCAGGCTTTTAGCTTGGCATTCAAGTCTCTTCTCTGCCATCGAACACACTTAATTCCTAGCTTCTCAGATCCTGTTGCAGACAGAGTAATGTCCCCCAGTGACGTCTGCATCCTAATCCCCTGAACCTGTGATTATGTGACCTCAGAAGGGAAAAGGGACTTTGCAGGTATGACTAAGCACAGGATCTTGAAATGGGGAGAGGATCTTGGATTGTCTGGGTAGCACGCGGCTCCTGTTTTTACAAGGGAAGCTGGAGGGTCAGAGTCAGGAGCAGGTGAGGAGGGACTGAGAAAGGCAGGCAGCCTCTGGAAGCTGGAAAAGGCAGAAAACAGATTCTCCAACGCTCCCAGAAGGAACACACACCTGTTGACATCTTTTTTGTTGTTTTTTTGGGGGGAGGGTTTGAGTCGGGGTCTCACTCTGTGACCCAAGGTGGAGTGCAGTGGTGTGATCACGACTCACCACTGCCTCAACCTCTACCTGAGCTCAGGTGATCCTCCCACCTCAGCCTCCCAAGTACCTGGGACTACAGGCATGCACCACCACGCCTGAAAACTTTTTACTTTTTTGTCTCACTATGTTGCCCAGACTGGTCTTGAACTGGACTCAAGCCATCCTCCTCTTTCAACCTCCCAAGCAGCTGGGACTATAGGCGTGCCATCACATCTGACTTACTTTTTGTAGATGTGAGGTCTTGCTATGTTGCCCAGGCTGGTCTCAAACTTCTGGGCTCAAGCGATCCTCCTCAGCCTCCCAAAGTACTGGGATTCCAGGCTTGTGCCACCGTGCCTGGTTGTTACTTTTATTTTAGACTTCTGGTCTCCAAAGCTTTAAGAGAATACTTTTGTATTGTTTTGAGACACTACGTTTGGGGTCATTTGTTACAGCAACCATTGACGGCTAATACATACCTTCTGGGCCGTATTACTTTCAAGCCTCTGGGTTTTTTCTCATGGTGCCATTGCCTAGAATGTCCTTCTGGTCTAGGCTGGTCAGTTCCGGAATCACTAACCCCCAGTGGTCATGATAATTAAAAGTAAGTAAAGTTCGTGACCCACCCGGGCAACTTGGCGAGACCTCATCTCTACAATAAATAAAAAATTAGCCGGGCGTGGTAGCACGTGCCTGTAGTTCCAGCTACGTGGAAGGCTGAGGTGGAAGGATCACCAGAGCCCAGCAGGTCGAGGCTGCTGTGGCCAGGAGAGGCCACTGCACTCCAGTCTGGGCCACAGAGTGAGACTCCAACTCAAAAAAAAAAAAGAAGTAAAATGTGGCCAGGCTCGGTGGCTCAGCCTGTAATCTCAGCACTTTGGGAGGCCAAGGTGAGTGGATTGCCTGAGTCCGTGGTTTTGAGACACGCCTGGGCAACTTGACGAGACCTCACCTCTACAATAAATAAAAAATTAGCTGGGTGTGGTAGCGCGCGCCTGTAGTTCCAGCTACTTGGAAGGCTGAGGAGGAAGGATCGCCGGAGCCCAGCAGGTCGAGGCTGCGGTGGCCGGGAGCGGCCATTGCACTCCAGTCTGGGTGACAGAGTGAGACTCAAACTCAAACTCAAACTCAAAAAAAAAAG
>NW_007059780.1:0-1769 GCF_000164805.1 Carlito syrichta
AATTTAGCCTTTCATAAATAACTCTGAAATGATTGCCTGAAGCCACCTGACCTAAAACCATCTCAACTGAAGTCACTTCTCCTGAATACACCTCACCTGAAGACCCCTACACATTCTAAAATGTGTAACTAAGCCTGAAACTACTTTTAAGACAGTATAGGACTCAATGTCTACTTTGCGCTCTGTGTTATTAGAGTAGCTGGATGTATAGCTTTGTATACATGTCTTCTGAAGTCATGTCTTCAGAAGTCAGCTGGCAAGAAGCCACCCCACCTGAGGCCACTTCGTCAGAAGCCACACCTCTAAGAGAGACCTCGCAGAAAGCCATGTCTCCAGAAGACGCCTGGCCTGAAGTCACATCTGTAGAGGCCAACTCTCCTGTAATCTTCTCTCCATTATAATGCACTGCTCTCTTCAGCAAGAGAAAAGTGATGTCCTCTCCAAAAATAAAAAGGTAGTTATCAATGAGGAACTCTACAAGAGAAACCTGTAACACAAAAGGACAAATTTGGGGTGTTCTCTTTTCAGTTGGTATAATGATAAAGCATATTTCATATATGAATCTTGGAGCTAATAGAAACATGAAATTCATAGTCCTGAAATAAATTTAAGGTTGCCATACAAATATATGAACAGTTTTTTTTAAAGAAACAGTCATAACATTTTCAAGAGCATTTGGAGCATAAATATTAAAATACTTATCAGACTAATGTTACAATTTGTAGCCCACTTTAATAGCTAAATTTTTTAATATCAATGACCATATTTTTAAAAACAGTATAATTTTCACATAACCCACAAGGAATGCTTGAGATGAATAGATGTATCCTCCAGTTACAATGTATAAAGCACTCAATAGGTGAAAACATGTGAAAGTATCTTAAACTTGGGAAGCAGAGAATCTCTGTGGGTCTTTTGTGAACAAAGGAGGTAGCTGCAAAGAAACTGTCTGTTTCTTTAATGGCAGTAAAGTCCCAAGCAGTGAGTAGAGCCTGGCCTCAGGAATACTCTCTGGATAAGCTTGGCAAAATGCTATGATTATACTAGAAATATAGCTCTGGTAGAAGAATATGGAGACATTTACTAAATTCACTCAAGTAGTAGATATGAAGAGTGGCAAGCATTTCTGGGAATGCCAATTGTGAAAACAATGGACAAAGAAAGGCAATCTTAGTGGTGCCATAGGTGTTCAAATGACCCCAACCACATGTGTAGTGTCAGTTATAGCCAAGCAGATGGGCATGGTCACCACTGCCATTGTCCAGCTGAGGAAACTGTGACTTGGAAACATTGTGTAATCTTTGTGTCACCACATCTCTCAATGGGGAGCTTGAAAGTTGATTTTCATTCCTCAGTCTCCAAAGCCCAGGCTCTTTTCTCTCTTATACACCACTTTCTTATCTCAATATGGTTCAGACAATGTATGCTACTGCCTAAGTGAGAAAGGAGAAGTGACTCCCTGATTCCCACTTCCTGCTTAACAATCTTCCTTCCCATTACCAATCACCCCTCCCCGGACAGGATAAATGACTCTTCCACTCCAGAGGAGGGTCATTGATGTGTTCACCTTTAGGAAATGGTTCCTCAGAATCCAAGAAGACACAAACAAGTGGCAAAATATTCCACGCTCACGAATAGAAGAATCAACATTGTTAAAATGTCCATCCTACCAAAGGCGATCTACAGATTCAAGGCAATATCCAGTAAGGTACCAACATCATTCTTCTCTGACCTGGAAATGACAATACAGAAATTCATATGAAAACATA
>NW_007059780.1:2528-3485 GCF_000164805.1 Carlito syrichta
ACAATGGAATATTATGCAGCCATAAAGAAGGACAAACATATGGACTTTTCAGCAACTTGATGGATTTAGAGTTGATCATACTCAGTGATCTATCACAGAAACAAAGAACAGAGTACCATGTATTCTCTCTTATAAGCGGACCTTGAACAATTATCATAATACTATAAGAAATGGACTGGAAGTAGTGGGAAACTGTCAGTAGTGGTAGTAGTGGGAAACAGATTAGTGGTAGTGGAGGTGGGTGCGGCAGTTGAGGGAAACTACTAGGGGAGGGAGGGGCACACACCATCAACAAGGGCACCTGCATAATCAATGTCTGTATACCTAACCCTGAATGTAACATACTTCTTTATAATAAAAAAATTTTAGAAATGAATAAATGAATGGTTCCTCAGAATTAACATCCTGAATTTCGTGTTTAAAGTGGGAATTCTGCTCCCCAGGGCATAAAAATATGAGATCTCATTACCTGCTTTGTGAGTTCGCTTTCAATTTCAGAGCTGCAGGAAGTAGGTGGCCCAGGAAGTAGAATGCTGGGGGCAATACAAACTGCTAGATTGTACGCCGTCATCTCATTGTAGAAGGCCTTTTGTTTGATGTTGTACAATATTCCTAACAAGTATCTTAGGAGTAGAGCATTGCTTTTTGGAAGCTGATCAAAGAGCCTAAATACAGTAAAATGCACTCTTAAAGCAAGTAATTTTACTAAGCAGTTTGTAAATACAGAGAATGCAAACAACAGAGTACTTTTTATGTATATCATGGATACAATGCAATTAATATATAAAACAATGGAGAACTATGTCTTAAAATATTTTCATGAAACCACTGAAATGTGATTTAACCTAGGAGAATATTATTAATATCAAAAAGAACATGAAATGCCATGTAACATTTTAAAATGTATTCAAAAAAAGATTGATAAATTAAACAGTTCATTCCCAAGGGCTCACTTCT
>NW_007059780.1:3505-8195 GCF_000164805.1 Carlito syrichta
ACTTCTTTTTTAATGTAGCAATATATGATTGTTGTCTCTTGACAAAGTGAATATGATACAAAGATTGGTCCTCCATTATTTTTTGGATGAATGGGTTTTATCTCTTATCAACAACATATATTCAGAATGTGCACAATGGTCAAGGATTCCATATTAATAAAATGAAGAGAAAAAAATAGAATTCAATGATAAAACTAAGAAATATATCTATTTTTTAACTGGTCTCCATGTGATCAAATGAGACCCATTGACATTGGTCATTATTTCAGTCAATAGTGCTACAAAATATAGGCTAATTCATTTTTTAAATAAGATGGTTACATTTTTGATATATGACCCGAGTGATTATTGCATCATTACCTCTGGATTGCAGTTGTTTTCTCCTCCTTGTCCCCATGAGCAATCATACAAAGCCATTTATCATGGACACTAGTTGGCAATATATTTCCTGGTATGTTGCGACGAAATCCTTTTATGGATTAAAAAAAAACCATACCGTTGTGGTAAATATATACTGGAGAAAAACATTTCATTGCCAAATTCATTTTAGATTCCCTGTCCTTCATAGCCACCCAAACTGTGACCTACACAGAGCTCGACTCCAAGGCTTACTGACTTGCACACCCAGAAGCCAGTGCTTGGATTTTCTCCAACTCCAACGAGAAGCAAAAAAGCAGAGTCTGGGCAGTGGTGGGAATGAATATAAAATCTCCTCCCAGGGTCTGAAACTTCTTTTTTACGTACATTTTAGCAAAATAATACAGACTGACAAGGTTAGTGATAAATCACAATCACGCCTATTAGTTTTGTGCAGAGAAATAAAAGTACACATTTTGTTTGTTTATTGAGACACAGTGCTTTAAATTTCTAGCAAGAAAACTCTGGGAAAAAAAGAAGCAAATGCTCTTGTGCACACATGGTGAGGGAGGACTAGGCCATCTAAGTTGGACTGTGCTTGCTAGTTGGGAGAAAGCTCTCACAATGGCATCACTTGTCACTTCTTTTGACTAGAAAACTTCAACACTTTGAAAGTAATAACTTGCTGGATATGTTCCCAGACCCACAATGAGTAACTACATGTTGCTCCTTATAACACCTGGGTTGGAACATATGCATACTCAACAAAATAAAACCTAATCCCAATTTAGACACATAGCAACTCAGGCCTCTGAATATCATTGCTAGAGGCATGCAAATGTAAAATTCTTAAGTGGTGGTCTGGAAAATGTGTCACTTTACATGACTGATGAACAAGATTAATATCATAAAATTTGGCCTAAAAATTTATGTTGGCTGCTAAAATTTATGAAGTTGTGTGTGTGTGTGTGTGTGTGTGTGTGTGTGTGTATGTGTGTGCAAGAATGAGGGAAAGTTGTCACATCACCTTTCTAGCTATAAAGGCACATCATGCTTTCACTGATGTCACTAAACAGCCAAAAACTTAATAGAAACTAGTTTAGGAATGGTCTGTAGGACATGATCATGAGTATAATCCAGTAAGTGTTCACATAGTCTCATGAGTGAACAGCTAGTCATGGTCTGGAGTACTGGGGTAGAAGAGTGCATGCCATGAACAGTGCTCAGTCCTCTTATACCTTCCAGGAACATGACCTCTACTGTGGTCATGTTCTATACCGGGTCATGGTAGTTCCAGTTGTACACTACTTCCTATGAAATGGTCCCTATGTGTGTGGAAGGTGGATGTACTACCACTCTGGCTGACTCAGGGGGTATTGCAGGGGCCATGGGTTGAGATCGTCTTTGCCTGATGTTCTTATTTACATACCTAGTGAGTATCACTATGGTCCAAGCAGAGCAGTGGTCCACTGTCAGCTATGACAGAAATGTTGCTATATATCATATGGGTGAACATTAATGGGAGATAAGCAAGGACCAAGTGTCACTGAGACTCTAAGATAATTCTCTCTGGTTTCCTGGACCATGACCTGCAGATTCATTTTTGGGGCTGGGTGGTAAAGCTAGAACATGACCCAAGCAGAATATACCAACGAGTGTTTTCTGTTGCACCACTGCTTATAGACAACTCAATGGCAAAGTCAATGTGGCTCAAATCACATATTCATTTCTGGTTTAGGCCAACTCTCTAGTTATTTGGCATGGAATTATCAAGGCCAAGATTGTAAACTCTGCAGCCAAGTAACTCCAAGTCTTGATGGAAAACACAATCTACTGGATGTGTGTATCTTACAAAGGGTAACACCCAACTTATTATTTGTACACCCAATGCATATCATTATAGCCTGGGCATAGTAGTGGTTCACTATCAGTCATTACTAAAATGTTGCCATTTTTCATATGGCTGAACATTAATAGGGCATAAAGAAAGACCAAGTTTCACTGAGATTCTAAGATAATTTTAAGCACACCTTTGGGTCATTACAACAATACCATATTTTGGTTCAGAACTGTTAACAAGCACCAACGTAGAATGGATCAAATTCTCTGTTCTCTTATTTGTCTTTGTATAAATACATGGACAATTGTGATTTCTCTATATCAGTTCAAAATTTCAATTGTGATTGATCTGAATAAATCAACAGCATCTTCAGAATTTCAAACTAATGTTGGCTGCTGTACCCCTTTTAAAAGTCAGATGTCTAAGAGACTTGTGGTAGGAGCTGGTTACTGTGTTAACTAGAACCAGGTGGTGGGTTAAGCTGCAGAAATCTTAAACAAAGGATCCCCCAAGGTGATGAAGGTGAAACAAGGCACTAAAGATGGAGTTATTTCTGTACCACTTTTAAAGTAAGGACACTAAGAGACTGGGGAATGAACGATGGGAAAATGAATGAAACTGGTAGTTGCCCCTTGGAGCTGTTTTTGGTTCGTCATAAAGCAAATGTTTACTTACTATGGTACACATCAATAACTATTTTCAAAGTTTAATAGGAATTTTCTTTTGGAGATACTGTCCTCATCAGGAAGGCTGTGGGACAAATGCAGGATACTTACTTTGGTAAACATTCTGTATGTGTATCTTCAATTGGTTTTCATTATTATTACTAATTATTTTATTGTGCATAGAGTGTTCAGGAGTAAAGATGGAGAGGGTGGAATGTGATAATAAACGAAAGCCTATATAACATATGGGGTTTTTAAAAATCAAGGAAAACAATTTCCTTACATTTTGACTTTGTGATACATTTTTCAACTTCTCAGACTCTGCAGCTATTATGCCTATAATTACTGTTCTATACCAATCATGGAGCATCAGAGTTATATCATGTGAGGATGATGCTAGAACTCTCCCCTACCTTTAAGATAGATGCTACCACAACAGACTCCTTGTTCAAGTCCACTACAGCAGCTCCAGAATTTCGTTTATCCTTGAGAACTCTACATGATTTTACAGTGGCCAATTTTCTGAAGAAGGCCTTTGTGAGTGGTCCATTTTGATTGACAAAGGAAAGCATATCCTGCAGAGAAAAAAAGAAGAATACATGGCACTTCCTATTCACATGCCTGATGGACAAGCTTGATCCAGTTTTGAACATGACAACTGTAGTATGTGGGTTATAATGCCAGAGCTAAAGAATGGAATCATTTTACATTTATTGGTGTTGCTACATTTTCTTCTCACCGATCCATTCTGTATCCATACACTTAGCATTCTAAATCAGATTTTCCTATCCCATAAATTTACACTTTGAGATGATACTTCTCTGTGTCAAGTAATCTGTTGAGGCATCCTCTCCCACTTCCAATCCTTCCCTGATTATACCCTAATGTCGATTCTCTTCCCCAACTATAGAGATATTTCACCATCCTCATTTTATACTTGTTTCCTCCCCTTTACGTTACAATATGCCCTATTCCTACTTCCTGATTTCCTTGGTTCTATGAAAGCTAGGCTGAAGGCCTATCTCTTCCCTGAAGTTGTCTCTGATTACGTTTTCCCTCTCAGTGGTTTTTTCTTCATTTTTTTCTCCATCTTCATGCCCTCTGGTTTTAGTGTGACAAGATAATAAGTGTTATAGCCAGGGAACTCAGGGATTTGTATCTAGTGTGTAGCTTAATTGCTGTGCAATCTTGGGCACAATATACAACTTTATTAAAGCTTTTTAAAATGAATTTATGAAATAGGGACGATAATAATCACAGCCACCCCACAAATTTGCTGGGAAAGAGGTAAGAGCTGTGGTAGTGTTCAGCAAGTACCTGAAATGATACAGTCCTTCACTTTGGGCATAAAAATCCCTATGTCTAGTATAGTGCTTGACGAGATATGAGACACTCAGTGTTACCATCGACAATTCAGTGCACTCACTACAGATAATACAGGCCAAACTCTGAGGCTTTAATTTGATACAGTCTGTTAAGAGGGTTAATATATGCCAAAATATAAATTTCTATGCTTAAATACTTGAAAAACAAATCTAATACAGGTGAGATAGGATTTGAACTGTAATCTTGAGTAGTCTCAGGTAACCAGGTAAGCAAAGAGGACTTCACACTTGTGAAGAGTTCAAAGAAGAAGCTAAAGAGAGAATGTGAGGGGAGGTGAAGCCACAGGTATTCATCCACACAGTAGATGTGAGCAAGTGTATGTGAGTCTTTGCTGAAACCAGTCAGAGTATTTCTCCCTCTTGTGTTTGTCTTATGATCCTGCAATACCTCAATCAGATTTTCATTCTTTGAAATAACATTGACAAATCTCTGCCAAACTAGG
>NW_007059781.1:0-2924 GCF_000164805.1 Carlito syrichta
ATAGGTCACTACTAAATGTTATGTTTATATATATGTGTGTGTGTGTGTGTGTGTGTGTGTGTGTATACACAAATATAAAAATATACATATGCTATATATCTATATAACCTAAGATGGGAGTCCTTAGATGGAATACTAGAAATTCAAATTTATGACCTGTAAATATTATGAGGATAATATATTTTTTTTTTGAGTTGGAGTCTCACTCTGTTGTCCAGACTGGAGTGCAGTGGCCGCTCCCGGCCACCACAGCCTCGACCTGTTGGGCTCTGGTGATCCTTCTGCCTCAGTCAGCCTTCAGAGTAGCCGGAATTACAGGCACGTGCTACGACGCCTGGCTGATTTTTTGATTTGTTGTAGAGATGAAGTTTTGCTGCCCAGGCGGGTCTCAAACCTGCGGGCTCAGGCAATCCACTCACCTCAGCCTCCCAAAGGCGCGGGATTACAGGCTGAGCTACCGAGCCTGGCTATGCCACCTATTTTTAAAGTATTGGCGCAAAATCACACCAATCCTTTATGTACTATACATAGCTGATTTTGCACTACAATGGCAGAGTTAAATATTTGCAACAGAAAACCTATGAGTTGTAAATTAAAAAATATTTTCTATCAAGCCCTTCATAGGGAGAAAGTTTCTGGTCCCTGTTGTAGCAGGGAAGAGAAATTGCAATGCAGATAATAATAAAGTAGGGAAAATGCTAAGAAATTACAACCAGAAAATCTGTTTATCTTTTTTCATTGTTGTAACTCCAGTACCTAGAGGAGTATCAGTATATATTTGTTGAATTTGTTTCTTTATCTGTTTACATTGATTATGTACCATTCTCACACCTTCTCAATCTTATGGCTACTCTGGGAATAACCATTACTACACTTTATATTTTTCTGCTACCTGCATATTACCAATCTTAGATTCCAGGCGGTTGAGGACTGCTGGGCGAAAAAATTATACCAAACTAAATGGCCGGTGGAACACTCCAATAAGAACCATGCAAACTGCCCAGAGGCCACCATGTTGTGAACAAAACTAAATTGGCAAATTCAGAGAGCATCAAGGAATCCTGAACTCACAAATATATTGAGCGTCAGCAGAAAACTCAATTAGAGAAGAGCTTGTCTCAAAGATACTTCTCGTATGGCTCTTCTATGGAAGTCAACCCAAATATGATTCAGAGATCACTGAAAAATTTTTAAAAGAATTGTTTGGAAGGAAACACTTTCACCTTGCACCCACTGAGACAGACACAATTAAAAAGAAAACGTGGGCTTTGGACCCAAACCTTTGTTGCCAGGACACAGGCTGAGAAGAATTCCACTGCAAACACAAGCTTCTTTTCATGGAAAAGAAAGGATAACTTCAAGGGTAGAACCTAGAACCCACAGAATAGAGCCACGAGTCTAACTCTTTCCCAAAGAAGTATGGAACCTTAGTCAAGGAACTGGCGAAATATTCTCAGGTAGGTTTCAGAACTGCCCAGTGACTGCTGTCTGTCACTCATGTACTCCCCTGTTTGAACAGGAGTGTCCATTTTGATCATCCTATTCTTGTCTCACTGTTATCTTTTGGATGTGGGCTGGACATATAATTTATCTCTTTAGTTCACAGATTAAGGAGACTAGTGCTCAGGTGTTAGAGCTGAGAAACATCAGAGGAGATTCAGCTGCACTTGGAATTGATCAAGATTACAAGATCCTAAGACTGATTGTGAGACGATAAGACATTTGAGGAGTCTTGTGTGGAGTTGAGCATATTTTGCATATTGGAAGGATGAGGAAAGACAGCAGCAGATTTTACTTTCCAAAGGTGGGCCTTATCATATCCCTAATATCACCTTTCCTTTTAGAACCTTACCACTTCCTCATCAAGAGACAAGGCCTAATAATTCTCCTCTTGAATCTGAATGAGTCTGTGTCTTTCTTTGTTATAAGCAAAGGAGTTGGTACTGCATGACTTCCAAAGCTAGGTCAGAAAAGGTGATGCCACTTTCACCTTCCTCATGGGACAACTCATGCTGGATGCTGGATTCATCATGTAAGCAAGCAGTCCATCTGCCATGTGGTTGCTGTTATGAGGAAGCCAAATTAGACCACACAGTGAGAGTACATGGAAACTCTGAGCATACATGAAGAGAGTGAGCTGGTGCCTAGCTGGGCTAGTTTTAGTTGATCCAGTCCTGTAACTTCATTTCAGTAGACATCTTGCATCAAACACGTGAGAAACCCACACCAGAAAAATCAGCCTTGCTGAGTTCCTGACAAAGAAACTGTAAGAGATGGTAAGATACTTGCTGATATTTCGAGTCACTCAATTTTCAGATCTGTAATGTAGAAATAGATTACTGGACAAAGATCCTTCCTTGGATAGCCAGGCTCTTGTGGTGAGCTCCTTCAGCTTTACTTCACTCTATTTCAGATGCTCTCTGAAACTTTACTCATCTTCTCTTCACTGCTGCCTTCTTAAAAAAGCATTGTACCCTATCAGAGGTCATAAGGTTTCTCTTTGCCTAAACAACTACTACTCTGTTTCCTCCATCCATGTTCACTCAATTCTTCAAACATGTATTTAGAGGACTTTTACTTAAGCACCTTCCCTGACCATCACCCTCGATTTGACCAGATCACAACTTCCTTGTCTTGTAATATGTGTGTCTTATGCATGCACCTTTCACACCTTAAATTTCACTCTCCGTTAGGGTGGACATGAGGTACTGTGGTTTGAATGTGTCTCTCATTAATCCCCAATCTAAGAGTGTTAGGAAGTGTGGCCTCCAGGACGGTTTAGGTCATGAAGACTCCACCCTCATTAACGAATTAATGGCCGGGCTCGGTGGCTCAGCCTGTAATCTCGTGCCTTTGGAAGGCTGAAGTGAGTGGATTGCCTGAGCCTGAGGGTTCGAGACCCGCCTGGGCAGGCGAGACCTCAT
>NW_007059781.1:2991-6070 GCF_000164805.1 Carlito syrichta
CAGCAGGTCGAGGCTGCGGTGGCTGGAAGCAGCCACTGCACTCCAGTCTGGGCGACAGAGTGAGACTCCAACTCAAAAATAAATAAATAAATAAATAAATAAATAAAAGAGCTGGAGGCTGCTAGTGTGACCTCCTGCACCCATGTGATACCTTCCACCATATTATGACAACGCAAGAAGCCTTCACCCAGATGCATCCCCTTGATCTTGGACTTCCCAGGCTCCATAACTTTAAGAAATAAATCTCTGTTCTTCATAAATTACCCAGTCTGTGGTATTCTGTTACAGAAGCACAAAACAGACCGCGACAAGAGGACTCATTTGCTCCCTTATCTGTCGGTTATGTATGGTGGGTGCTTCATAAACATATTTTAACAAATTCATGAATTAGCAGGTTGAGCAAATAATACTAATTATGTGTTTTGGAGGATGTGTCAGAATCTTTGTTCTCTCCTAACATCCTTATTCTTCTGCAGTCTTGTGACACTGCTTTCTTGTCAATGTTGCTTTTCAAAGGAAATATAAGGGTAAAATCAGCCCTGAATTGGTCCTGGAGTGTTAAAAATAGAGGTATCAGAGAGGGCATATGGTCAACTCCTCATATTTTACAGCAGAAGACCTGAGGCTGGAGATATGAAGTGACTTGCCAATGCTGGGGCACACAATGCTGGGACAGGAGACTTATTCGTCTGACTCAGACCTGTGCTGTTTGTCCCACAGGGCTGCAACTCAATCATGAATTCTTATTTGGAAGCAAACTAATAAACTCTCTTTAAAAATAAATTTCTGCAAATAGCTTTCTGGCACCAATAAACTCCTGACAACGTTCAAAGGACACATCAGGTCGTTCATCCTTCATGCTTGGTTCTTTTTCCGTCCTGCCCCGAGGTGCCCTCCATGTATCTGCCCTCCGTGTATCCCTCGTGTCTCAAAGGGGGTTTCTCCATTCCTGGGCTGCAGACCCCATCTGGGGCAGGTCTCTCTGAGTCTGCAGTAGCCAGTGCTTATTCTTTTTAAATGTTTTCCATATTAAAGACTAAAAGTAATTGCAGGTTTTTCCCCCACAAAACTAGAATTTTATCAATTTATCACTTAGAGATAAAATTAACAATTCGTTTCTGTGCAGAACAAGATTTTTCTTACCACATTTGCTGTTGTTTTACCTTGAATGCAAAGCAAGTCAGAGGTGTGGAATTATAGAGGAAAGTTACTTTAAGTGCCAGTTTGAATAATTCTCTAATTTGGTATATAATAGGCAGCAGAATTATTTGAAAAAAACCATTAGTCATATATAAAAAGATAAAAATGCAAACACGACACAAAAATAAATTTGGAGGCCCTGTAAAAACATGCTATGCTCATAAATATTATCCTCTCCTGTGCCTTTGGGAGGCTGAGGTGAGTGGATTGCCTGAGCCTGCGGGTTCGAGACCCACCTGGGCAGCGAAACTTCATCTTTACAATAAATTAAAAAATCATCCAGGCATGGTAGCGCGTGCCTGTAATTCTGGCTACTAGGAAGGCTGAGGTGAAAGGATCGCCAGAATCTAGCAGGTTGACACTGCGGTGGCTGGGAGCGGCCACTGCACTCAAGTCTGGGCGACAGAGTGAGACTCCAACTCAAAAAAAAAAAATTATCCTCATAATATTTAGACAGGTCATGAGTTTGAATTTCTAGTATTCCATCTAAGGACTCCCATCTTAGGTTATATAGATATATAGTATATGTATATTTTTATATTTGTGTATACACACACACACACACACACACACACACACACATATATATAAACATAATATTTAGTAGTGACCTATATGAAATGAAAATATTGTCCTATTTCCAATCAATAGATATGTGGATACTGCATCACAACTTGCTTTTTGTGTGTATGTTTTAAAAAATTGATGCACTATATTTGTTCATATTTATGGGTATATGTAATATTTTGTTACACACATAGATTATGTAATGATCAAGTCAGGGTATGTAGGATATTCAGCATCACAAGTATCTATCATTTCAAGTCCTATCTTGTAGCTATTTTGGATATACCATGTATTGTTGCTAACTGCAGTTACCCTACTCTGCTATTGAGCATTAGAACATATTCATTGTAATTAACTGCATATTTGTAGCCATTAACCGGCTTCTTTATTCGTACCCTCTACCACACACACACCCTTTCCAGTCTCTGATAACTGTTATTCTACTCTCTACCCCATGAGATCAATTTCTTTAGCTTGTCTTTTTGTGCCTAGCTCTTTTCAGTTAACTAAATGACCTCCAGTTCCATCCATGTTGTTGCAAATGATTGGTTTTAATTCTTTTTTATGACCGAATAGTATTTTGTGGTTATATATATATATATATATATATATATATATATATATATATATCATGTTTTCTTTAACTATTTGTCCATTGAGGAACACTCATGCTGATTCCATACCTTAGCTATTGCAACTAATACTACAAAAAACATGGAAGTGCCTCTTTGACTTATTGATCTATTTTTCATTGGATGCATATGTAGTAGGGACATTGCTGGATAATTTGGTATTCTATTTTTAGTTTTTTGAGAAATCTCCATCCTGTTTTCCATATGGTTACACTAATTTACAATCCTCCCAACCGTATATGTGTTCCCTTTTCTCTGTATTGTCACCAGCATCTATTATTTTATTAATTAATTAATTTATTTATTAATAATAGTTATTTTAACTGGGTAAGATGATATCTCATTGTAGTTTTGACTTGCATTTTCTTAATTAGTGATATTGAGCATTTTTTCATATACCTGCTGGCCATGTGTATATCTTCTTTTGATAACTGTCTATTCATGTTTTTGCCTACTTCTTAATGGGATTCTTATTATCATTTTTTACTGTTAAGTTCTTTGCGTTCCTTGTATATTCTGGATATTAGTCGCTTGTGGATCACATAGGTTGCAAATATTTTCTCTCACTCAACTGGTTGTCTTCTGTCTCTGCTGATTGTTTTCTGTCCTGTGTAGAAGCGTTTTTAGTTTTTCATCCCAGTTGTTTGTTTTTCCCCCTGTACTTGTAAGGTCTTAGCCAT
>NW_007059782.1:0-1047 GCF_000164805.1 Carlito syrichta
CCTGGGCCCCAATTTCCTGTCAGCTCACTGGGGTGAGCCAGAGTTGGCTGTAGCCCAGGTCGCAGGATGTCTGTGGCTGGGGTGTTGGGGCAGCCTGCCGATCCACTCTGACCTGAAGCTCTGGCCAGGGAGCTGAGAGTGACCAGAGCCGAAACGGAGGCTTGAGACAGTGACTCCAAGGATTGCAGCGGGATTCAGAGTGGAAGGGGTGTCTGCGGCACAGTGTTAGGAAAAGAGAGAAGTGGTTTTCACCCTCTTCCCTCCACCCTCCCCAGAGCTGTTGCCCAAAGGGAGCAAAGAGGAGCAGCGGGATTACATCTTCTACCTGGCTGTGGGGAACTACCGGCTCAAGGTAGGGCAGGAAGGCTCCCTCCCAGCTCCCTGCGTGGGCGGCCCCGGTACCTTCTCTGCCCCCTGCTCCAGGGTCGAGTGCTGGACAGAAGGAAGGCTGGAGCAGGGCAGGAGGCTGGGCGGTGTTGGGTCCAGAGGTGCAGGGTGGTATCAGGCGCAGGCCCCGAGGGAGGATTGGGCTGAGGGCGTGGGCACCAGGTGACGTCAAGGTTGGGGTGCAGCCCCAGGCGTTAGGGTGTTATCGCCCACGCAGTTGGGGCGGTTTGTGGACTCTACTCCACGGGGCGGGGGTGCGGTGGAGGCCGAGGGAGGACCCCCGGGGCCAGAGGGAAGGCCCCGTGCTGGGCGGCAGTGCTGCGACGAGAGTGTCTTCCCTGGGTGCAGGAGTATGAAAAGGCCCTCAAGTACGTGCGAGGGCTGCTGCAGACAGAGCCCCAGAACAACCAGGCCAAGGAGCTGGAGCGGCTCATAGACAAGGCCATGAAGAAAGGTGAAAGCCCCACCTCTGGCACGTCCTCCCCCCATGCCAGGCCCGTCCTCCCCCCACGCCAGACTTGCTCGAGTGACCCCCAAGCCTCCCCTCTCCCGCCCGAGCGTGCCCTGCCCTGCGGAGGAGCCCAGAGCCCGGGCTGGGGAGCCGAGAGGGACCAGGGCAGGGCTGGGCTCCTGACGGCGCCCCTTTCCTCTGTCTAGATG
>NW_007059783.1:0-920 GCF_000164805.1 Carlito syrichta
TCTAAATCCGAAGACTTGATCAGGGAATAAGTAGTTCATCCTGTTAGCTCAGGCTTTTAAAAACAAAAAAAAACTTTATTGGAGTATATCACATAAAATGCACCTGTATTTAATGTACAATTCAGTAATATTTAGTAAATGTACCGAGTTGTGGAACCCATTATTACAGTCTAATTTCTATCACTCCAGTAAAACCAGGAATCCTACTGAAATATAACAATTAGACACTTAATTTTGGCAAGTAGACTTGAACCCCCTATCCAGTTATGCTAGGAATGAAATGATTTGCTCAAGGATAGTGTCTGTATTAGGCATAAATAAGCACAGAAATTAAATATGTTATTTAAAGGAAGTAAAACATTTTTTTGTTTTCGCTTATTCCATAACTTTTCAGATTGACCTAATTTATACTCAAGTTTCCTTTAAAACAGATGTAATCAAGATTTCTCATTTTGCTTATATGGTTTGGAAAATGAGCCTTTTTTTCTTGCCTGGATTACTGCAGTACTTTTTTTAGTGTTTCCTCACCCCTCACTAGACTTTCCTCATCGATTCTACTCAGAGTGATCTTTTAAATCAAATCAAATCCTATCCTTTCATTTCTGTTTATTTTTTTATTTTTGTTTTTATTAGAGATGGGGGTCTCACTATGCTACCTAGGCTGGTCTCAAACTCCTGGGCTCAACCAATCCTTCCATCTCTGCCTTCCAAAATGCTGAGATTATAAGAGTGAGCCACCATGCCCATCTTCATTCCTGTTTCATCCCTCTAAAGGGTCTGCACATTCTCTTCCCCTGGTCTGACGTGCTCTCCCCCATCAACACACACACACACACACACACACACACACAGTCACATTCTCTTCCCTTGGCCTGACGTGCTCTCCCCCATCAACACACACACACACACACACACACACA
>NW_007059784.1:0-10745 GCF_000164805.1 Carlito syrichta
CCGTGCAGCACCACCGTGGGCGGGAGCGGCCCGGGGGGCCGCCGGGGGCCGCCGAAGGGGAGCAGCCGCGCGTGTCGCTGCACGAAGGCCTCCACGTCCTCGCTGTCCCCGGGCCCGTCCTCTGCCCAGATCTGCTGGAACTTCTTCCTCGCCACGCTCCTGTAGGTGTCCACTGCACTCTGCAGGGAGGGAGGCCAGGGAGCAGCTGGAGACGGCGGAGTATCTGCTGGGGGAGAGACTCGTGTTAAGGAAGGAAGGAGGAGAAATAAGCTCACAAGGAGAAATCTTAGGCCGCAGACACCCTTGCTGCTGTCCGGCCTGTTGTGGCCTTCACAACACATCTTCTCTTTAATAAGTCTACCTTTCTTAATTCGTGGAAAAAAAGAAACCTTAGACTGGGCTCATGCCTGTCATCCTTGCACTTTGGGAGGCAGAGGCCAGACGATTGTGAGATGATTGCCTGAGCCCAGGAATTCAAGACCAGCCTGGGAAACTTGGCAAGACCTCACCTCTACAATACATCAAAAAAGCAGCTGGGTGTGTTGGTGTGTAGCTGTGGTTCCAGCCACTCCGAAGGCTGAAGTGGAAGGGTCACCTGAGCCCAAGAGGTCCAGGCTGCTGTAGCCGTGAGTGTGCCACTGCACTCAAGCCTGGATGAAAGACTGACACTCGGGCTGGGTGGCTCAGCCTGTAATCCCACGCCTTTGGGAGGCTGAGGTGAGTGGATTGCCTGAGTCCGTGGGTCCGTGACCCGCCTGGGCAGGGAGACCTCATCTCTACAATAAATCAAAAATTTTGCCAGGTGTGGTAGCGCACGCCTGTAGTTCCAGCTACTTGGAAGGCTGAGGTGGAAGGATCGCCGGAGCCCAGTAGGTCGAGGCTGCGGTGGCTGGGAGCAGCCACTGCACTCCAGTCTGGGCGACAGAGTGAAACTCCAACTCAAAAAAAAAAAAAAATGAAAGACTGAAACTCCTACTCAAAAGAACAAAACAACAACAACAAAAAAAAAAAAAAAAAAACCAGCCAGGCACAGTGATTTATTGCCTGTCATACCAACACTTTTGGAGGCAGAGTAGAGAGGATTGCCTGAGCCCACGTGTTCAAGACCAGCCTGGACAACTTGGTGAGACTTTCTTTCTACAATAAATCAAAAAATCAGCTGGGCATGGTGGCACATGCCTGTAGTTCCAGCCACTTGGAAGGCTGAGGGGGAAGGATCACCTGAGCCCAGTAGGTTCAGGCCACCGTGCCCATGAGTATCCACTGCCTGGGTGACAGAGACAGACTCTGACTCAGAAAAAAAAAAAACTTTTCTTAATTCTGAAAGAAAAAAATCTTAGTCCCGGCTCAGTGGCTCATCCCTGTAATCAACACTTTGGGAGGGTGAGGCAGGAGGATTGCTTGGAACCACAAGTTCAAGATCAACCTGGACAACATAGCAAGACCTCATCTCTACAAAATAATTTAAAAATTAGCCAGGCATGGTGGCACACACTTATAGTTCCAGCCATATGGGAGGCTGAAGTAAGAGGATCACCTAAGCCTGAATGTCAAGGCTGTGGTGAGCTGCTATGGCACCACTGAACTCCCTCCCAGCCTGGGTGACAGAGTGAGACCCTGACTCAAAAAAAAAAAAGAAGGAAGAAAGGGCAATCTGACCCCCAAAGTCACTACAGGAGGACAAGACACACACCTGACTTTTCTCTTTCCAAGACTTCTTCAGTTTCCTCCATGATGTTGACATCATTGTTCTTTATTTCTGAAACATCTACAAAATACAGACTAGCCTGAGTTAGACACAACAAGTGGCCTTCCCACATCAGAAGCCCACAATAAAGTAGGCACCACAAAGCCGGGGTCTCCCTCTGTCATCCAGGCTGGAGTGCCACCATCACAGCTCACTTGGATCACGTGCTGAGAAGGACAGTGTCTGTGTGCATGGAGATGAGCAGGTGAACAACTGCCTCAGCCAAGTGACATGGCTCCACTCCATAGAGCCTTACCAAGAAATACTTGATCAACACTCAAATTAAATCGAGTGGAATGGTTCACACACCTGTAATCCCAGCACTTTGGGAGGCTGGGCAGAGGATCACTTGAAGCCAGGGTTTTGAGACCAGCCTGGTCACCATAACCAGACCTCGTCTTTCCAAAATAAAAATTAAAAAATTAGTCTGATGTGGTTGCAGCACCTGTAGTCCCAGCTATTCAGAAGTTAATACATGCCGGGCTCGGTGGCTCAGCCTATAATCCCGCACCTTGGGAGGCTGAGGTGAGTGGACTGCCTGAGCCCGCAGGTTTGAGACCCGCCTGGGCAACTTGGCGAGACCTCATCTCTACAATAAATCAAAAAAAAATTAGCCGGGTATGGTAGCATGTGCCTGTAGTTCCAGCTACTTGGAAGGCTGAGGTGGAAAGATTGCCAGAGCCTAGCAGGTCGAGGCTACAGTGGCCAGGAGTGGCCACTGCACTCCAGTCTGGGCGACAGAGTGAGACTCCAAAACTCAAAAAAAGAAAGAAGGCAATACAGAAGGATCACTACAATCCAAGAGGTAGAGGCTACAATGAGCCACAACTGTGTCACTGAACTCAAAATGGCAGAGTGTGGTTCCGACTCAAAAAAAATTAAAACTCAACATGATTTTTTATTTTTTTGAGTCAGAGTCTCACTCTGCCGCCCAGGCTGGAGTGCATGGCATACTCACAGCCATTGCAGCCTTGACCGGGTAGGCTCAGGAGATCCTTCCACCTCAACCTTCCAATCTGGTACAGGCATACGCCACCACACTCAGCTAATCTTCTGATTTATTGTAGAGTCGAGGTCTCACCATGTTGCCCAGGCTGGTCTCAAATTCCACAGGCTCAGGCAATCCTTTTGCCTCCGCCTCCTGACATGCTGGGATTACAGGTGTGAACCACTGTACCCAGCTATATGATATTCTTAACTACTTGTCTGCCTCTTCCACTGAACTAGAGAATAAACACCAGGAGCACAGAGCTTGGCTGGAGTAGCCTTAACTCATTATTGCTGCTCAAATATTTGAGTACAAGAGGAATGGCATGTCACCATGTTCATCTCACACGATTCCCAAATACCTGCCCAAGAGAAATGGAGATGTGTCATGCAAAGATGGGCATGTGGGTATTCTGCAGGAGACCAGAAGATGCCACTCCAAAACAGGTCTCTTTCACAGAAGGGTTGTTTTGAGCTAATGGCAACTGAGAACAGGCAGATATAAGAAGTCTCCACACCCCCACTGCATGACTAAAAGCAGGGCATAGATTTACAAAGGGGTTTTCTTCCCCTCTCCACCTGGAAGGGCAAGACTGGTCACCAGAAACAATCTGAGACCCTTGGCAGTCTGGACATAGCACCAGAGGAATTTATACAATAAGCCGACACTAAACCCCATGGATTTGTCTCCCCTTAAAGTGTCACCCCTAGAGGTTCCAAGTCTTCTTCCTTGGTCTTGTCTCTTAAGATTCAGCTTTGTTTCTTGAAGATGGCACTTAAGCCAGAGTGTAGTGTTGTGTTGTGTTTTGTTCTGAATCAGGGTCTCACTCTGTTGCCCAGCTTCAACCTGTTGGGCTCAGGTGATCCTTCTGCCTCAGCCTTCCAAGTAACTGGAACCACAGGCATGTCACCTGCCCAACTGGTCTTTTTATTTTATTGTAGAGACAAGGCATCCCCATGCTGCCCAGGCTGGTCTCAAACCCAAGCTCAGGAAATCTTCTCGCCTCCACTTCCCAAAGTACTGGGATTACGGGCCTGAGCCACGACGCCCAACAAACCAGAGTTTTAAGACATCTTGAGAATTACTCATTTTCTGGTTATTTTCCATGTAATATAAAATGCACAAGATGGCCAAGGCGAAAGGACTGTCTGAGTCCAGGGGTTCAAGACCAGCCTGGACAACTTGGTGAGAACTCGTCTCTACAATAAATCACACACAAAAAATAGCCAGGCATGATGATGTGCATCTGTAGTTCTAGCTACTTGAAAGGCTGAGGCGGAAGGATCACCAAAGCCCAGCACGTAAAGGCTGTGGTAGCCATGAGCATGCCACTGCACTCCAGCCTGGGCGACCAGAGTAAGATTCCAACTCAAAAAGAAAAATTAGCTGGGCATGCTGGTATGTGCTCATAGATCCAGCTACTTGGAAGGCTGGGGCTAAAGGATCACCTGAGTCCAGCAGATTGAGGCCACGGTGGCCATGAGCATGCCACTGCCCTCCAGCCTGGGCAACAAAAAAAAAAAATGTACAAGTTATAAAATTTGTTTTCTTGGCCAGGCATGGTGGCTCATACCTGTAATCCCAGCACTTTGAAGACAGAGAGGAAGGAGGATCACAGAACCTAAGAGATTGAGACCAGCCTGAGGAACATAACAAGACTTTGTACAAAAAAAAGAAAGAAAATCAAATAATTAGCTGGGCATGGTGGCCTACACCTGTAGTCTCAGCTACCCAGGAGGCAGGAGGATGTCCTGAGCCCAGGAGGTTGAGGTTGCAATGAGCTGGTATCACACCACTGAATTTCATTCAGCCTGTATGACAGAGTGAGATGCTATCTAAAAAAAAGAAAGAAAGAAGGAGAGAAAGAATGAGAGAGAGAGACACAAAGAGATGAAGGAAGGAAGGAAGGAAATTAGTTAGTTGCTGGGTGCATTTGCTTAGACCTGTAACCCCGGCATTTTGGGAAGCAGAGGTGACAGCATTTCCTGAGTCCACATATTCAACACCAGCCTGGGGAACTTGGCAAGACCTCGTCTACAATAAATCAAAAAACGAGCCAAGGCAGGGTGTCACACACCTGTGGTTCCAGTTACTTGAAAGGCTGAAGTGCAAGGATCACCTGAGTCCAGCAGGTCGAGGCTGTGGTGACTGTGAGCGTGCCCCTGCACCCCAGCCTGGGTAAGCGACAGAGTGAGACTCCGACTCAAAAAATAAATAAATAAAAGGATACAGACCTAGATTTTCTACATCTAAGACCTCTTCAACTTCTCCCAGGTCTGTGATATCTTCTTTCTTCATTTCTGAAATCTCTGCAAAATACATACCAAAGTGAGCTTGACAAGAAAAGCGGGAGTCCAGGCACCACAGAGAGGGGTCTCACTCTGTCGCCCAGGCTAAAGTGCAGTGGCACCATCACGGCTCATTGCAGCTTCAACCTCCTGGGCTCACCTGGGTTCTTTGTCCACATTGTGGCTGGGTGTATGGAGATGAGGAGGTGACCCACTTGCTCTGCCAGGTGACAGGGCTCCATTCCATAGAGCCTTAGCAAGAAACAATCTATCAAAACTCAACCTGAGCTGGGTATGGTGACTCACTCCTGTAATCCCAACCCTTTGGGAGGTCCAGGCAGGAGGATTGCTTGAGCCCAGGAGTTCAAGACCAGCTGGGGCAACATAGCAGTGAACTCATCTCTACAAAACCTCATCTCTGCAGAAATTTTTAAAAATATCTGGGCGTAGCGGCTCACACCTGTGGTCCCATCTATTCTGAGGCTGAGGTGGAAGGATGGCCTGCGCCTGGAAGGTCAAGGCTGGGGTGAGCTGTGATTGTGTCACTGAATTCCAGCCTGGGCAAGAGTAAAACTCTGACCAAAAAAACCCTCAAATTATTTTTAACTACTTGTCTGTCTCTTCCACTGAACTAGAGTAAGTGCCAGGAGCACAGATCTTGACTGGAGTAGCCTTAACTCATTATTGCTGCTTGAATATTTGAGTACAAGAGGAATGGCATGCCAAGAAAGAAAGAGGGAAAGGGGGAGAGAAGGAAGCGAGGGCAGGAGCGAGGAGAGAGACAAGGTTGGGGGAAACAGAAGGGGGGGAGACAAGGTGGGGGCGGGAGACAAGGCAGGGTGGGGAGACAAGGCAGGGCGAGAGAAAAAAGAAACCTGAGCTCACCCAGGAAGATAAGACACACACCTGGCTTTTCTCTTTCCAAGACTTCTTCAGTTTCCCCCATTTTGGGGACATCTTCATTCTCTATTCCTGTAACATCTGCAAAATACAGAGTAGAGGGAACTTGACAGGAAAACAGGTGACTTTCTCTCATGAGAAGCTCACAATACAGCAGGATACATCACGGAGTCGGGTGTCACTCTGCCGCCCAGGCTGGAGTGCAGTGGCACCATCACGGCTCACCACAGCCTCGACCTCCTGGGCACACCTGGACTCTGTCCAGATTGTGTGCTGGGAAGGACAGGGGCTGGGTATGTGGAGATGAGCTGGTGAATGACTCAACCAGGTGGCATGGCTCCATTACGTAGAGCCTGATCAAGAAACACTGGCTTAAGCGACACTCAAAGTAAATCAGGTGGTATGGCTCACACCTGTAATCCCAGCACTTTGGGAGGCTGAGGCAGGAAGATCCCTTGAACCCAAGAGGTCAAGGCTGTGGGAAGCCATGACTGTGCCACGGCACTCCAGCCTGCACAGCACAGTGAAAGTGAGACCCTGACTCAGAGAAAAAATCTCCAGCCCTCCAAAGGGAAGGGTAAAGGGAGCACAGATTCAGGGCAACTTACATCTGTGCCTCTGGGAAAAAATAAATGTTTTTGAAAGGGGAAGCTCATCCTTGGCTGGCCACAGTGGCTCACGCCTGTCATCCCAGCACCTTGTGGGGGCCAAAGTGAAAGGATTGCCTAAGTCCAGGGGTTCAAGACAAGGCTGGGCAACTTGGCCAGTCTGTCTCTACAATAAATCAAAAAGTAGCCAGGTGTAGTGGTGCACACCTGTAGTTCCAGCTACATAGAAGACTGATAGGATTGCCTGAGCACAGTAGGTCAAAGCTGTGGTAGCTGTGAGTATGCCCCTGCACTCCAGCCTGAGTGGGCAACAGAGTGAGACTCCAACTCAAAAAAAAAAAAAAGACAGGATACAGACCTACATTTTCTACTTCTGAGACCTCTTCAGCTTCTCCCAGGTTTGTGACAACTTCTTTCATTTCTGAAATCTCTGCAAAATACATACCAAAATGAGCTTGACAGGAAAGCAGGAGTCCAGGCACCACAGAGAGGGGTCTCACTCTGTCACCCAGGCTAAAGTGCAGTGGCACCATCACGGCTCATTGCAGCTTCGACCTCCTGGGCTCACCTGGGTTCTTAGTCCACATTGTGGCTGGGTGTATGGAGATGAGGAGGTGACCCACTTGCTCTGCCAGGTGACAGGGCTCCATTCCATAGAGCCTTAGCAAGAAACACTTAATCTATCAAAACTCAACCTGAGCTGGGTATGGTGACTCACTCCTGTAATCCCAACCCCTTTGGGAGGCCAAGGCTGGAGGATTGCTTGAGCCCAGGAGTTCGAGACCAGCTGGGGCAACATAGCAGTGAGCTCATCTCTACAAAACCTCATCTCTGCAGAAATTTTTAAAAGTATCTGGGCGTGGCGGCTCACACCTGTGGTCCCATCTATTCTGAGGCTGAGGTGGAAGGATGGCCTGCGCCTGGAAGGTCAAGACTGGGGTGAGCTGTTATTGTGTCACTGAATTCCAGCCTGGGCAAGAGTAAAACTCTGACCAAAAAAACCCTCAAATTATTTTTAACTACTTGTCTGTCTCTTCCACTGAACTAGAGCAAGTGCCAGGAGCACAGATCTTGGCTGGAGTAGCCTTAACTCATTATTGCTGCTTGAATATTTGAGTACAAGAGGAATGGCATGCAAAGAAAGAAAGGAAAAGGGGGAGAGAAGGAAGCGAGGGCAGGAGCGAGGAGAGAGACAAGGTTGGGAGAAACGGAAGGGGGGGAGACAGGGGGGGGGCGGGAGACAAGGCAGGGTGGGGAGACAAGGCAGGGTGAGAGAAAAAAGAAACCTGAGCTCACTCCAGGAAGATAAGACACACACCTGACTTTTCTCTTTCCAAGACTTCTTCGGTTTCCCCCATTTTGGGGACATCTTCATTCTCTATTCCTGTAACATCTGCAAAATACAGAGTAGAGTGAGCTTGACAGGAAAACAGGTGACCTTCCCTCATGAGAAGCTCACAATACAGCAGGATACATCACGGAGTCGGGTGTCACTCTGCCTCCCAGGCTGGAGTGCAGTGGCACCATCACGGCTCACCGCAGCCTCGACCTCCTGGGCATGCCTAGACTCTGTCCAGATTGTGTGCTGGGAAGGACAGGGGCTGGGTGTGTGGAGATGAGCTGGTGAATGACTCACTCAGCCAGGTGGCATGGCTCCATTACATAGAGCCTGATCAAGAAACACTGGCTTGATCGACTCTCAAAGTAAATCAGGTGAAATGGTTCACACCTGTAATCCCAGCACTTTGTAAGGCCAAGGTGAAAGAATTACCTGAGCCCAGGGGTTCAAGACTAGGCTGGGAAACTTGGCCAGTCTGTCTCTACAATAAATCAAAAACCTAGCCAGGTGTGGTGGCACACACCTGTGGTTCCAGCTACTCGGAAGGCTGAGACAAAAGGAGCGCCTGAGCCCAGTAGGTCAAGGCTGCGGTGGCCATGAGTGTGCCACTGTACTCTAGCCAAGGTCTCAAAAAATAAAATAAAATAATAAAAAGTTAGGTTCATCCTCTCTCCCACTGCGTGGGCATGTCCTGGTTTCTGGCACAGATGCTGCCCCATTTTAGCCTCCAGGGTCTTGCTGCCTGTGAGTCAAGTGCCCTGGGCAGGGATGAGGTCTCTGCATTCCTTGTGCTCAGCATCTTGTCTTCTATAAATGAGTCCCCAAGTCTTGCATGAAGAATAGAAATTATAAATGAAGTCACTCACCAGATGGTGGAGGCGTGCTGGCTTGAACCGATTTCAAAGCCGCTTCTGAAGAAGAAAGGGGGGGAGAAATCTGCATATCTCAGAGCAGAGACCCTGGTGAGTGACTCATAATCTCTAGAGGACAGCTGAAGTTTAAAACCCTCAGCTGTCCATTAAGGATAAGGAACCCCCAGCCTAGGCAACATAGGGAAATCTCATCTCTACAATAAATAAAAAGAAAAAATTTAAGACCGAACGCAGTGACTCAAGTCTATAATCCTAGCACTTTGGGAGACCAAGGCGAGAGGATTGCCTGAGGCAGTGGGCTCAAGACCAGCCTGGGCAACATGGTGAGACCTCGTCTCTACAATAAATCAGAAAATTAGCCGGGCATGGTAGCGTGTGCCTGTACTTTCAGCTCCTTGGAAGGCTAAGGCAGAAGGATCGCCGGAGCCCAGCAGGTTGAGGCTGCAGTGGCCGGGGTCGTGTCACTGCACTCCAGTCTGGGCAACAGAGTGAGACTCCAACTCAAAAAACAAAAAAACAGAAGCACTAAAAGGCATCCAAACTGATGAGTTCAAAATTCATTCACCTAGTACACAGGATGACTGGTTTCTCACCTCTGAGCTGATCTTTCACTCTCTCAGACAGATCCGCTCGGTTCATCTTGGCAAAAACCTGGATGGCCACCATCTCCACCCAGTGGCGGGGGCAGCGCGCGGTGAGAATTTCTGCCAGCTTCTTCCCGCCAGCCTGGTCCAGCTCCACCGGGGAGACCTGCTGGAGCTCATTCTGCAGGGCCAGCGTCCTCACCAGGGCCTTGAACGTGCTCAGCTCATCCTGGTTGAGCTGCTCCAAGAGGTTCAGCAAGTCGATGTCCAGGGGGGCAGAAGACGCCATCCTGCACCACGCATGAGAGCCGCACTTCACACCTCAGCTTCAGGGAGGAATTGAGGGGAGAGATGGGAGGAGACAGCCAGTCAGCACTCCTGTCTCAATGCCGGTCCCTCCGTGCCATTGACAGGGATATCCCTAGACCGGGCACGGTGGCTTATGCCTGTCATCCCAGCACTTTGGGAGACTGAGGTAGGATTGCTTGAGTCAGGAGTTGAAGACTAGCTGGGACAACACTGCAAGACCTAGTCTCTATAAAATTTAAAAATGTGCCCAGTATGGTATCATATGCCTGTCATTCCAGCTGCTGGGGAGACTGAGGTGAAAGGATCACCTGAGACCAGGATTGAGACCAGCCTGGGTAGCATAGTGAGAACTCATCTCTACCAAAAATAAAAAATGAAAAATAAGCTGGGCACACTGGCTCACGCCTACAATCCCAGCACTTTAGGAGGCAGAGTTGAGAAGATTGCCTGAGCTCAGGGATTCAAGATCAGCCTGAGCAACATGACAAGCCTACAATAAATCAAAAAATTAATCCAATCTGCTGGTACATGCCTGTAGTTCCAGCTACTTGGAAAGCTGAGACGGAAGGATCACCTGAGCCCAATAGGTCATGGCTGTGGTAGCCATGAGCATGTCACTGCAGTCCAGCCTGGGCGACAGATTGAGACTTCAATTCAGGCCGGGCTCAGTGGCTCAGCCTGTAGTTCCAGCACTTTGGGAGGCCAAGGCAAGTGGATTACCTGAGCCCACAAGTTCGAGACCAGCCCGGGGAACTTGGCGAGACCTCTGTCCACAATAAATCAAAAATTAGTCAGGCATGGCAGTGTGTACCTGTAGTTCCAGATACTTGGCAGGCTGAGGCGGAAGGATAGACTGAGCCCAGCAGGTTGAGGCTGCGGTGGCCGTAAGGGTGCCCCTGCACTCCAGTCTGGGTGACAGCATGAGAAACCAACTCAAAAAAAAAAAAAAACAAGCTGGGCTCGGTGGCTCAGCCTGTAATCCCGCGCTTTGGGAGGCTAAGGTGAGTGGATTGCCTGAGCCCGTGGGTTCGCGACCCGCCTGGGCAACTGGGCGAGACCTCATCTCTACAATAAATTAAAAATTAGCCGGGCGTGGTAGCGCACGCCTGT
>NW_007059784.1:10875-17883 GCF_000164805.1 Carlito syrichta
CCAAAAAAAAAAAAAAAAAAAACAATTAAGTCTAACGTCACTTTAGGTGCACACAGATCATGAGAGAAAAATGCCTTGCACTGAAGACAGCAAAGAGAAAAGCACAGTGTGTACCAGGACATTAAGAAAAGCAGAAGGAATATACCCATAGGAACTCAAATTGATGAAAAAGATACCTGCACACATATGTTTATTGCAATACTATTCACAATAGCAAAAACATGAAACCAACCGTGCTGCCCATCAAGAGATGACTGGATTAAAAAAACATGGTACATATATACAATGGAATAGTATGCAGCCATAAAGGACAAAATTATGAACTTTGCAGCAACTTGGATGGACTCAATGATGTATCATAGAAACAAAAAACTGAGTACCACATGTTCTCACTCTTTAAGTGGCCAGGCACCGTGGTTCATGCCTGTAATCCCAGGAAGGTGGAGGTGAGAGGATTGCCTGAGCCCAAGGGTTCAAGGCCAACCCAGGCAACTTGGCAAGACCTCATCTCTACAATGAATCAAAAAAATTAGATGGGTGTGGTGGTGCACACCTGTGGTTCCAGCTACTTGGAAGGCTGAAGCAGAAGGATGGCCTGAACCCAGCAGGTCGAGGCTGCAGTGGCTGTGAGCGTGCCACTGCACTCCAGTCTGGGTGACAGAGTGAGACTCCAACTCAAAAAAAAAAAAAAAAATGTGGGACCTGAGCAATTATCATAATACTCTAAGAAACAGATTGGGTCAGGCGCTGGGGCTCAAGTCTGTAATCCCAGCACTTTGGAAGGTGGAGGCCAGAGGATAGCCTGAGGCAACCCTGGGCAACATGGTGAGACCTCATCTCTACAATAAATCAAAAAATTAGCTGGGTGTGGTGGTGTACATCTGTAGTTCCAGCTGCTTGGAAGGTGATGCAAAAGGATCGCCTGAGCCCAGCAGGTCAAGGCTGTGGTGGCCATGAGCATGCCACTGCACTCCAACCTGGGTGACAGATTGAGACTCCAAATCCAAAAAAAAAAAGAAAGGGATTGGCAGTAATGGGAAACTCCCAGGGAGGGGGGCACACTTCATCAATAAGGGTACCTGATCTCAAACAAGGTGAAGTGGGCTCCAAAGGATGACCCACACTTGACCTGTATAATGACTACTTGTATACCTAACACTGAATTGTACCCAACATCTTTAAAGTAAAACTTTAAATTAAAAAAAACAGACGGGCCGGGCTTGATGGCTCAGCCCGTAATCCCGCACTTTGGGAGGCCGAGGTGAGTGAATTGCCTGAGCCCATGGGTTCAAGACCCGCCTGGGCAATTTGGAGAGACCTCATCTCTACAATAAATCAAAAACATTAGCCGAGTGTGGTAGCGCACACCAGTAGTTCCAGCTGCTTGGAAGGCTGAGTGGAAGGATCGCTGGAGCCCAGCAGGTCGAGGCTGTGGTGCCCGGGAATGGCCACTACACTCCAGTCTGGGCGACAGAGTGAGACTCCAACTAAAAAAAAATAAAAAAAAAATAAAAAAAAAAGACGAGTAGAAAAATCAGTATCTGGGTGTCTCCAGTGTTGATTACAGGTTGGGTTCTCACAGCCCTGAAGCATCCCCACAGCTGGGAATAGATTCACATGAACAGTGAGGGGGGGCTCCTCACCCACCACAGGAGTGTCCCATAGAGCCATTCCCTGTCAGAGCCAAGAACAGGGAAGAAGGTCCCCACCTCCGCAGCCCCAAGATATGTAGCTTCCAAGGTGGGACAGGGCATGACACCCCAGGGCATGACACCCCAAGGTAGGTAGCTTCGAAGGTGGGACAGGGCATGACAGGGCTTGCCGCCAGGTGCAAGCCCCAATGAGGTCAAAGGAGGAAGCTGGTGGGGAATGTTGGGGTCGCCCGTATCTGTCAGAGTCAGTATGCACCCTGGAGAACCCCCAGGCAGTGGGACCCCTCAGCTGCCCCAGGTCAAGCAGCTGACCAATCAATCATGGACTCAGTCCTCATCACCTAGCCTATTCCTTCAAGAACAAACTCCCTAATAGAAGTAAATTCATAAGTTGGGCACAGTGGCTCACACCTGTCATCCCAGCACTTTGAGAGGCAGAGGTGAGAGAATTGCCTGAGCCCACAGGTTAGAGACCAGCCTGGGCAACATGGCAAGACCTTGTCTCTACAATAAATCATAAAATTAGCCAGGCATGGTGGCACATGCCTGTGGTTCCAGCTACTTGGAAGCCTGGGGTAGAAAGATCACCTGAGCCCAGCAGGTCGGGGCTACAGTGGCCATGAGCATGCCACTGCACTCCATCCTGGACAACAGAGTGAAACTCCGACTCAAAAAAAAAAGTAAATTCACATTCCAGCCTGGGCAAAATAGCAATACCTCATCTCCACAAAAAAATTCTTAAAAATTAGCTGGTAGGCCAGCCACGGTGGCTTACACCTATAATCCCAGCATTTTGGGAGGCTGAGGTGAGAGGATTGCCTGATCCCACCAGTTCGAGAATTGGGTGGGCAACTTGGCGAGACCTCATCTCTACAATAAAAAATTAGCCAGGCATGGTAGCACACACCCGTAGTTCTGGCTACTTGGAAGGCTGAGGCAGAAGGATTGCCAGAGCCCAGCAGGTCGATGCTAGGGTGGCCATGAGTGTGCCTGGGTGCCAGAGTGAGACTCCAACTCAAAAAAAAAAAAAATTAGGCAGGCATGGTTGCACATGCCTGTAGTTCCAGCTACTTGGAAGACTGAGGCGAAAGGATCCCTGGAGCTCAGCAGGTCAAAGCTGTGGTGGCCAGGATCGTGCCCCTGCCCTCTAGCCTGGGTGACAGAATGAGATTCCTATTCCAAAAAAATAAAAAAGTCAGCTGGTTGTGGTGGTGATCACCTGTCATTCCAGCTAGCCAGCTACCTGCCATCTTGGAACCTGCCTTACAAGGAATATAAGGCTCCTTGCTTGAGCTGGCCCTGTGACCACGAGAGACCCTTTCTGGCTGGGACTATCCTCTGAGCTTTTTTTTTTTGGAGTCAAAGTCGCACTGTTGCCCACTGGGCTGAGGCGATCCTTCTACTGCAGCCCTCCAAGTAGCTGGAACTACAGGCACACGCCACCATGCCCAGCTAATTTTTTGACTTATTGTAGAAATGAGATCTGGCCATGGTTGTCCAGGCTGGCCTCAAACCCCTGGACTCAAGACAATCCTCTAGCCTCAGTCTTCCAAATTGCTGGGATTATACACATGCACCGCCATGCCTGGCCAAGCTCTTAGCAATTCAAATGAAGGTTGTCCCCAACCAGAAAGAATGGGGAAGGGAAGGTAGTCTCTGGTTAGTTAGGTTGAAGAGAAACTGGAGAGCCATGGAAAAAGAATAACAAAGAGAATTCTGATAGAGCCACGCCCTGATGGGATTAGAGACGAATAACTTTACCCTTGAAGGGAGTTTTTTTTTCCCCAGCTTCTCACCCCTGTAATCCCAACACTTTGGGAGGTCAAAATGGAAGGAATGCTTGAGCCCAGGAGTTCGAAACCAGCCTGGGCAACATAGTGAGACCTCATTTCTACAAAATTTTCTTTAAAAATAGCCATGAGTGGCAACACAGACATGCATGCCCCAGTTACTAAGGCTGAGGCAGAAGGATTGCCTGAGCCCTGGAGCTGGAGGCTGTAGTGAGCCATAATCATGCTATTACAGTCCAGTCTAGGTGATAGAACAAGACCTCATCTCTAAAAATAAATTTTGAGGTCAGGCATGGTAGCTCATGCCTATAATCCCAGCACTTTGGGAGACTGAGGTGAGAGAATTGCCTGAATTCACAGGTTCAAGGTCAGCCTGGGCAACTTGGAGAGACTTCATCTTTACAATAAATCAAAAAATTAGCTGGGCATGGTGGTGTATGCCTGTAGTTCCAGCTACTTGGAAGGCTGAGGCGGAAGGATCACCTGAGTCCAGCAGGTGAGGCTGCAGTGACTGTGAGCGTGCCCCTATATTCCAGCCTGGTGACAGAGTGAGACTCCAACTCAAAAAAATAAAAAATGTGTGTGTATCTCCCCTACCCCAAATTTGGAAATAAAAATGCCCCCGTTTAAAAATATATATATAAACCGGGCTCGGTGGCTCAGCCTGTAATCCCGCGCCTTTGGGAGGCTGAGTTGACTGGATTGCCTGAGCCCGCGGGTTCGAGACCCGCCCAGGTGAGACCTCATCTCTACAATAAAATTTTTAAAAAATCAGCCGGGTGTGGTAGCGCATGCCTGTAATTCCAGCTACTTGGAAGGCTGAGACGGAAGGATTGTCGGAGCCCAGCGGGTCGAGGCTGCGGTGGCCGGCAGCAGCCACTGCACTCCAGTCTGGGCGACAGAGTGAGACTCCAACTCAAAAAAAAATAAAATAAAATAAGAATATATGTATAACCGGGCTCGGTTGGCTCAGCCTGTAATCCCTCACCTTGGGAGGCTGAGGTTGAGTGAATTGCCTGAGCCCGCGGGTTTGAGACTCGCTTGGGCAACTTGGTGAGACCTCTCTACAATAAATCAAAAAATTAGCCGGGTGTGGTAGCGCGCGCCTGTAATTCCAGCTACTTGGAAGGCTGAGGCGGAAGGATCACTGGAGCCCAACAGGTCGAGGCTGCGGTGGCCAGGAGCGGCCACTGCACTCCAGTCTGGGCGATGGAGTGAGACTCCAACTCAAAAAACAAAAAAAATATATACATATATATTGAGGTTGGGCGCGGTCGCCCAAGCCTGTAATCCTAGCACTTTAGGAGGCCGAGTCAAGAAGATTGCCTGAGTTCAGGGGTTTGAGACCAGCCTAAGTAACATGGCAAGACCTTGACTCTACAATAAATCGAAAAAAAATTAGCCGGGCAGGGTGGCACATGCCTGTGTTTCCAACTACTTGGAAGGCTGGAACAGAAGGATCACCCAGCAGGTCGAGGCTGTGGTGGCTGTGAGCATGCCACTGTCCTCCAGCCTGGGCGAGAGTGAGACACCAGCTCAGAAAATAAATAAATAATTTTTTTAAAAATTAAATCATGGAAATGGTTGCACAACTGCATAGGCCTATTAAAAAATCTTTGGACTCGTGACCAAGCCAGGTGTGCGCGGGTGTCAGTGCTCCCAGGGCTTGGACGCGCCTGATGCACCTAGCAGGGGAATCATCCTGAAGTGAAATGTCTTATAGATGGGGCGAAGACCTTCAAACACTGCATAACAAGAAAAGAATTTGGTGAATAAATGTCCTGCAGCTGCTTGATAACTCACTGACAAAGAGTTCCACTTCCAGAAGTATTTTAAAGAAAAAAGGGGAAGAAAAGAAGAGGTTGTATTGAATACTACTGGCTTCCTACTATCATTATTATTTCCTTCAATTAATTATTATATACACATTACATTATAGATGAGAAAATTTGTCATAGTTTCATGCTTAGAAGTCATTTCATGGAGTCTTTTCTTAAAGAAGTTAGGATTAAAAAAATTCTGCATTTACAGTGATAAGAATTTTCCAAATTTTTACAATTTATTTTCTTTTTTGAACTTAAACTCAGGTATACAAATGCCTTTAAGATCAGATCCTGAAATTTATTTATTTATTATTATTATTATTTAGTAAGCAGGATTTATTGAGAAGACAGAAAATCTCCCACAGTGGGAGGGGACCTGAAGGAGTTATCCCCAGATCCTGAAATTTAGAAATCACATTTTTATATTAATAGCATATCTTACTTTCATTTGAAATTTTAGAACTGTATTAATCTGAATGATAGATTTTTCTTCAGTGAGAATTTAGAAGCACATAAGCTTATTATTTAAGAGTTCACTTGGGATATTAAAAAATACTATTTTAGAAGATCCAGAAGAGCGGAGACGGGGCAAGATGGCGACGGCATAGGTGAACTGGTGAGATTCTCTGAACGGACCAAGACTGCAAACTGCTGAATAGACAGACTGTAAAGCAGAGGGAAAAGTGAACAAAACCAGAAGACCCTCATAAGGAAGAACAGGTCATTGCAGAAGAGAAATAAAAGCAACCCCACCTTCCCTCAAAAACAGAATTGAAGAGGGGGAGGGAAAGGGGTAAAGGGAGAAAAATCTACAGAAATGAAGAAAAACCAAAAGAAGAGTATGGGTCTCTCCCAGATGCCTGGGAGAGCAGACACTGAGAAAATTGACTTTGGAATACAAACAATGAAAAGTCCCCAGAATGAAGGGTCTCAAAATGCAAATGTAGATATCAAAACAATAATGGAGAGACTAAAAAGAATTGAGAAGACACAAGAAGAAACTAGGAAGGAGCTGATATCTGAGATAACAGTAATAAAGAATACTGTGAATGAAATAAATAACAAATTGATAAGCATGGAAAGCAGAATTACCCAAGCAGAAGAAAGAATCTCAGAGCTTGAGGACCAAAATATAGAAATAACCCAAACTCTTAAAAACACAGAAAATAAGCTAAAAAAGACAGAACAAAACCTTCAAGACATGAGTGACTACCTCAAGAGGCCTAACCTAAGAATAATCGGACTCCCTGAGGCAGAAAGAGAAACAGAGACCACATTGGAACAAACTTTCCATGAGATCATTCAAGAAAATTTCCCTTATCTAATCAGTGATACAAAAATTCAAACACAAGAGATTCAGAGAACCCCCGCAAGACAACAAATGAGAAGACCAACTCCTAGACACATAATAATTCGCCTAAATAAAGTAGGCAGAAAAGAAAAAATCCTAAAGGCAGCAAGAGAAAAAGGCCAGATCACCCACCATGGAAGACCAATCAGAATAGCAGCAGATTTATCTGCAGAAACCCTGCAGGCTAGGAGAGCTTGGAGCCCTATCTTCAAAGTCCTAAAGGATAAACAATTTCAACCAAGAATAACCTACCCAGCCAAGCTAAGCTTCATCAGTGAGGGAGAATTAAAATCTTTCCCAGATATCCAATCCCTAAGAACTTATGCAGCCACAAACCATCTCTACATGAAACACTTAGGAAAGTACTAAACACAGAAGAAAGGGAAAAAGAC